>NW_006793169.1:803800-815713 GCF_000442215.2 Lipotes vexillifer
AAAGAGTGCTAATGCACTGGTAAAGAGGATCAATTGGTATAGCCCTTCCTGAGCAAAAATTGGCAGCATCTATCAAAATGTAAAATGTGCATGCCCATTAAAACCAGTCATTCCACTTCTAGGTACCTATCAAAGATATATGTATGAAACATTCACTGCAACATTGTCTGCGGTAGAAAAAACTTAGAACGGCTAAGTGGCCATCAAGTATCTTATGGTTCATCAATTTCATGGAAAAGCGTGAGGCATATAAAACCGAGGCATCTCCATGGGTGCTGATATGGAGAGTCCCTGAGACATATCATTAATTAAGCAAAAGCAAATTGAAGAGACATCTCTACAGCAGGATCGCACTTATATTTTTGAAAAAAATAAAAAATATGTGTGAACATATATTTGTCCTCAAAGATAGATTGTGAATGCAGTGAGGAAGGTAGGGGAACACACCCCATTCTGTTCACAGTGATTGTCTTTGGTGAGGGAAGTGGGAATTAAGTCCAGGTGAGAGTGAGAGATGAACCCTCACATGGTCAGGTTCACATTTTACTCTTATGTTCTTT
Source organism: Lipotes vexillifer (assembly GCF_000442215.2). Classification (NCBI taxonomy): domain Eukaryota; kingdom Metazoa; phylum Chordata; class Mammalia; order Artiodactyla; family Lipotidae; genus Lipotes; species Lipotes vexillifer. The sequence goes on from NW_006793169.1 coordinate 804,361, forward strand.
TACACTGCTTGAATGTCTTTCAATGAGCATGTACGACTCTAATTTGAAAAACAAGAAATAAGAAAAAGACACTTCTTTCAAACGATTAATAGTGGTACCCCTGGTCTGAGCCACACTCCCCTCTCACCTGGACACTGTGCAAGCCTCCTAGCTGGTCTCACTGACTGCACTCTTACCCACTGTCTTGGTCTATTTGGGCTGTTATAAAAAAATACCATAGACTGGGTGAATTATAAAGAACAGAAATTTATTGCTTATATTTCTGGAGGCTGGGAATTCCAAGACAAATGCACTGGCAAATTCAGTCTGGTGAGAGCTCAGTTCCTGGTTCACAGACAGTCATCTTTTCACTGTGTCCTCACATGGTGGATGGGAAAAGGAGCTCTCTGATGCCCCTTTTATAAGGGCACTAATCCCATTCATAAGGGCTCCACCCTCATGACCTAATCACCTCAAAAAGGCCCCACTTCCAAATACCATCACACTGGGGATTAAGGTTTTACATATGATTCTGGGGGGGGGGGGACAAACATTCAGACCATAGCATCTCCACAAGAGACTCATCAGAAACAGTGATTTTAAAAATATACATAGCAGACCACCACCACTCCTGCACCATCCACCTCAAATTCCTTTCCATGGCCTATAATGCCCAACAGATCAGCCCTTGCCCATTCCAACCTCGTTCCTAGCTCTCCCCTCCATGATCATGGCCCAAGAGTGCTCCCCAGGACCTTGGCACAGCTGGTACCATCAGCCATGCCAAGGTCCTGGGGTGGGTGGGGCATCACAGGCAGAGGGACCAGTAAGTGCAAAGGTCCTCAGCTCTGTGGAGCTACAGGAGAACGCTCTTTGTTAGCACTTTAATGTCACAAAAGATTGGAAGAGGTCGCAGGGCAACCTTCTTCCTAATGCCAAAACCTTCTTCCTCTACAGTGGTGGTTCTGAGCTCTGGTTGCACATTGGAATCACCTGGGAGTTTTAAAAAATAGTATTGGGGGCTTCCCTGGTGGTGCAGTGGTTAAGAATCTGCCTGCCAGTGCAGGGGACATGGGTTCGAGCCCTGGTCCAGGAAGATCCCACAGGCTGCGGAGCAACTAAGCCCGTGTGCCACAACTACTGAGCCTGCTCTCTAGAGCCCGTGAGCCACAACTACTGAGCCCATGCACCGCATCTACTGAAGCCCTCGTGCTCTAGAGCCCATGCTCCACAACAAGAGAAGCCATCACAATGAGAAGCCCTCGCACCACAACAAAGAGTAGCCCCTGCTTGACGCAAATAGAGAGAAAGCCTGCGTGCAGCAACGAAGACCCAATGCAGCCAAATTTAAAAAATAGTATTGGTGCCCAGGCTCTATCCGCAGAGATTATTAGGGCATTTTTCAAAGCTTCCCTGGTGATTTAAAGTAGAATTGGGCATGAGGATTACTACTCCACAGCATCTCTGACAGGTGAAGGCATTCAACGACGACGAAAGTCTTCATCACAGAGGGTAGCATGGGTTCCTAAAACTCAACCAGCATTCTTCCCCATGCTCACTCGGTCAGACTAAAAGTCTGCTCTCCATGCCCAATTAAGTCTTTCCACAAAGAACCAACCTTGACAGAAACTTATTTAGTAATCAACAAGCTTAGACTTGAAAAAATTGCGGGGTTTGGGTGATGGCAAAGTAAATGTCTTGGAGTATAAATCACAGCTCTTCCAGGTGGTTTTTCTGACCTACAATAGCGTGGATTTCTTTTGCAGGACAGTTCTAAGGGGGACAAGTGGCAAAGCAACTGTGGTACCTACCAGAAGTCATTTCACTCTGAAACACCAACTGCTGCAATCAGAATACATCTGATTGAGCCCTAAAACTTCGGCCCTCTGGGACCTGATACAGTGTAAGAAGCTGTTTACAGTCCATATATTGAAAGTGGATGCTAACAATCCTTTGCTTGCTGCACTAATTTCCAATGAAAGATCCCTCTGTTTGCAGTAAGTATGATGTGTCAGCTACGGTGCTCTGGAGCTGACGACTGTGGCCTCAATCCCCAAGACTTCCACCATTTGGGGAGTGAAGTGGCCTGTCAACCCCCTAAGAGGCTTGGGGGAAAGTGACCATAAGTAGGAAATCTCTGTGGCCAAAGGCATTATTTATAATTCTTAGAAACATAAACAGGGAAGAAAGAGGAAGATGAAAAAGAAAGAGAACCTGTCACCTTCATCATCTTTTCTCCAAGCTCCTCAGCAAGGCTGGTCTCTCCCAAAAGATAATCTGAGATTAAGAAAATCTGCTTCAACTAAACACCGCTTTTTCTTCCTCAATTTTCTGTTAATACAAAGGCTCCTCTCACATGGAGTGAGGTACAGGAGAGAGAAAATGATGAAAATTGTCATGCTGACTTCACAAATGCAGATAAGAAGCAGTGGCCACTGGCAAGGTTACTCTAAAATGGTGGATCTCGGGAGTTCCCTGGTGGTCCAGTGGCTAGGACTTGGCACATTCACTGCTGTGGCCCAGGTTCAATCTCTGGTCCGGGAACTATGATTCATCAAGATGTAGGGCATGTCCAAAAAGTAAAAAAAATAAAAAATTATAAAATAAAATAGTGGATCTCAACCCTGGCTGTACATTACAATCGCCATGGGAATTTTAATAATACCAATACTCCATCCCATCTCCAGAGATTCTGGTTTGATTGGAAGTGGATGGGTCCTGGGCATGGAGATTTTTTTAAAGCTCCAGATGACTCTAACTCAAGCCAGAGTTGAGAACCCTGCTACAGTTTGGCATAGGGTTCCAAGCAGCCATATAATAATCTTACACATAATCTCCTGAGAAGACAGCTGGTCACTGACAAGAAATGAGTATAAGTTTGAAAAAAAGCATTTTAGGAGAAATCTAGGTATGATGATTCCTCCTCAAGGTATGGCCTTAGCGCAGTAACAAAATATCTCATGGGAGATACGAAACTAGGGTAGAAGGATTCAATCATTATTAACACAAAGAATGAAGCAAAGGAAAAAGCAAGAGTGTGAGTTCAACCAAGTGAACTCAATTGGGGAGTTCCCCTATTAACTTGGGGGATTTTTCTTTTTAATGGAAAAAAGTTGTTAAGTAAAACATGTGTCATTCTCTCCCTTTTTTTTTTTTTTTTTTTTTTTTTAAAATTGAAAAGATGGACAAACCTCTAGCCAGGCTCAACAAGAAGAGAGAGGACCCAAATAAAATAAGAAATGAATGAGGAGAAATAACAACTGATAGTGCAGAAATACAAAAAATCATAAGAGACTACTATGAATGGTTTATATGCCAACTAATTAGAAACCTAGAAGAAACAGACAAATTTCTAGACACATACAGCCTGCCAAAGTTGACTCAAGAAGAAACAGATAGTTTGAACAGACCAATCACTAGAAATGAAAAGGAATCAATAATAATCCTTTTTTTTTTTTTTTTTTTTTTTTCAGAATTGAGAAGAATCCACAGTAAATATCCATTATGTCTTACAACGGCCAGGGAATGTTTATTCCACAGTGGCTTTTCAGAGAACAGAATTATCAATACAATATTGATCTTCGTCTTTGTGAAATGTATCAACAAATATTTGTATATGACTTTTAAATGTCAGAGCTATTAAAACAATGGCACACACCCTCCTTCCTTAGTGAGACAAGGGCAACTCAAGGTTACAAATGATCCCTCCTCTGATCCATTTTCCACACTCTGATACAAAGAGCTGTCTGAAGTGCAACTCTGATCCAGTCACTCCTCTGCTGTACAGCCTCTATGGGTTCTCCACTGCCTCCCTGCAAGGCCTCCATGCCCCCTTCTCCAGCTTTCCCTCTCTCTGAAGCCCTCCTACTAGTCTGTGCTCCAGACACACGTGGCTCCCCAGACAGCCCTGCTATGTCACACCTCTCAGCCTTTGTCTGTGTTCTCCTTGTACTGGGACAGCCTCCTTCCATGTACCCCAGTCCTCCCAGGTCTGGAGAAACTCACCACATCTTTCAAGACTCAGTTCAAAAGTAGCTTCAACTATAAAGCTTTTCCTGACCCATCCAGAAAGAATTGACTTCTCCCTCCTTTGCACACCACTCCCTCTCACATGGCACCTTACACTTGATCATTTATATGTTTACCTAATTTCCCATCCAGACTCTGAGCCCTTTGATGGTACACATGATATTTTATTCATTTGTATACCCAGCACTTATAAGACTAATTGATAAAAAGTTTTCAATAAGTTTATTTTACGAATTAAATTCAACTGAATGTGTTAAATGAATGAATTTAACTCTCCATAAATTAACCTCTCTCTCCTCCTTTCCCTCTCTCTCAACACACACATATACACACAAAGAAGGAGGAAACAGAAGGCTAAGAAGTAACCAAAGTGGAACACCTCTTGTGAAAGTTCCATGATCAGTCAGGCTGTCTGTCCTTACTTACCATTGATGTTCTGTGCCCAGTGGCTGAAGGCAGAAGTGAGGGGCTGTTTTCCTGGTACGGTAAGTCCAGGCAAGAGCTATTTTGAGAACTGGAGCTTACTGAGTCACTGTACAGCTGTCCCTTTTCAGACAGCAATCTGGACAGAAAGCTGGCCTTGCGACTGCCCATGCAAGATCTGTCTGTCTGGACTCTGCTCTCTCTCATGCTGCCATCGCTGTGTCTGCAGTGACTGTAAATCTGTGAGAGGCTCCCCTGAGGGTTGCAGGTCCTGGGACTGCTCCCAGGGTCCTGTTGTACATGATGGACAATGTCTAGGAGCCATCGTGGTACCTAGGCAGGACTGGGGCGTTGTAGTGTGCAAGCCAAAGGAAGAACGGTCTGGTTGCTGTGCCGAGTGCTGAATTCTAGCACCATCATCCCAGGGACACGGGCTGTGGACATGGAGCTGTCCTCTGTGCTGATCCACCTTAGCCCAGTCTTTCTTACTACAGCAGGGGTCTACCTCAAGTTGCCTGGGCTGTGGGATTTGCCACCTGGTTTTAGAATTCGGCACATTGACTCGGAAGACTTGCTGTTGATTGCTGGCTTGAAGTAGAGAGACTCCTTCAGGGAAGGGAGAGCAATTCATACACTGCTGGGCCGCTGAATATCTTTTCAAATGAAATGGAGGTCCCCTTTCGTCCTCAATGCCCTCACTGCTGGATTTGTCATAAAGTGCCCTCATGATTTTCCTGACCCCCAGATGAAATATTTCCAGTACGCTGAGGAACAAAGAGATGGCTGCAATGCTGTGCATAAAGAGCATGAAAATGGTCTTCTCTGTGGGCCTGGACACAAAGCAATCCACTGCATTGGGGCAAGGAGGTTGAGTACATTTGTAAAGGGGGTGCATTTGAAACCCATAGAGCATATATTGGCCTATCATGAACCCTACTTCCAGCACAGATCTGGTCAAGATGTGTAAGACATAAGTACGCAGAAGACATCCTTTCAGAGGGACTTTTTGGATCTTCTTCTGCTCCTCCAACGTCCTCAGTTCTCTATCTATGTTTTGCTGCTCCTCCAATTCAAGCTCTGGATTCTCCATCTGGGCTCTAAGCTCTGACTTTTTCCTCTGCCTCTCCTTTTCAAAGGCCCTGAGGCTATAAAGTGCATGGCCCATATATACCAGAGAGGGAGAAGACACAAAGATGATCTGTAAAACCCAGAACCTGACCAAAGAGATAGGGAAAGCATCATCATAACAGACAGTGTTGCAACCTGGCTGCTGGGTGTTGCAGGCAAATGCTGACTGTTCATCATCCCAGACATCTTCAGCAACTACACCTAGTATCAACATCCGGAAAACGAAGAGGATGGTCAGCCAGATTTTCCCCACCATGGTTGAGTGGGAGTGAGCTTCCTCTAGGATGCCACCCAATAAATTCCAATCCCCCATGGTAAGGGACTAATGTCTGAAATATACAGAAAACACTGAGGTTAATAGCATCCATGGATGTAATATATAAAGACGAGCTCATCAATACAGCAGGTTCTCTCTTCGTGTCAACAAAACTACAAAGGATTTTCCAGCTCTAATATTTATGGCCTGTGCTTGCTGAAACAGGGCATTTCTAAGGAATATGTTTTGGGAAAAACACTAACGACCCTCCCCAATCTGACCCAATTCCCTTCCTGTCCTCTTCTCTCCTACACAAAGTTGACCGTCATTCTGGTATACTCATTGGCCATCATATTTGTACAATGCATTCCATTCCACAATTTTGCTCATTTCTCTAACATATGAGAAGCCATATTTACCATACATCCTACATGATCTTAAATAAGTCTCAACTCCTCCAGGAAGTTTTCCCCAGCCATCCCAAGTCAGAGTGACTTTTCCCATTCCTAAATTCACACAACACTAGTGTTTATACCACTCACTTGGTACTGTGCCTAAAATGAGTTTTGTGATAGTTGTCTTATGTTACCTTTCCTGAAAAGGTACTCTTTTTGCTGATAGGGACACTTTCTATTTCATTTTGGTCTGGCACACTAAGGTATCAATAAATAATAGTGGATTGAATTGTCTTTTCTTTTTAAAACTCAGTTCCTTGACTCTATCACTGGAAAAATCATCAAAAGAAAAACAAAATAGATCCTCATTATGTATCATCGATGGCTCCCACCACAAGACGGAAAGTACAAGTAAAGAAAACAGAACTCAGCTAAATAAACCCTCAGGAACTGGCACAGGGTAGCAGTAAAGATTAAGCAGGCTCAGAAACAGTACCAGCAATGACATATGATTACATCTACAAAGCCACATCTGGAACAGCAGGTTTTCACAGAAGCTCTGCTTACTTAGAAGAAAAGAGGGTGGTGGTGGTGGTGGGATGAACTGGGAGATTGGGATTGACATGTATACACTAATACGTATAAAATAGGGAACTAATAAGGACCTGCTGTATAAAAAATAAATAAAATTCAAATCAAACAAAAAAAAACTAACAAAAAAAAAGAAGAAAAGTAAATATAAACTGTTTCTCTAGCAAGCTTGGGTGCTGGGAAAGAATCAAGGCATAGCTGATATGAATAGGTTACTCGGTTTACCCTGAAAAAAACAAATGTTTTTCAAGGTTCAATGAGGTTAAAATATTTGAGAGCTTAAAGGCTTCTAAGATGTGTAAGACTTCCATGTATGAAAGACACAGAAAAAACACAGGATAAGTGTTATTAAGTTAAAACAGATAATGAAACAGTTCTCTCCATCCACAATTCATTCATTCAACAATGTTTACTAAAATGTTACTATCTCATAGGCATTGTGCTAGATGCCAGGGAATTCAACAATGTATACCTGGTCCAGCCCTCACAGTACTTAGTCACCAAGGATGCCCAGTAACGTATAAAATGGACCGTGAAAAAAAACAAATGAATATCAACTCAAAAATACAAGAGAAAAAACCATGGAACTGTTATATTTTCCCTACTTATCTCCAAACACAAAAATAAATTCCAGATGGAATACAAGTATTAAATGTAAAAACTAAACTATAAAAGTATTACAGTAAAATGTAAAAACATATTTTATATCTTGAAGTAGAAGGTGGCTTTTGAAGCCCATTAATGCCAGAAATTATAATTGGAAAAAACTTACAGATTTTACCCAACAAAACTGAATGGCAAAAGTGGAGATGCCCAGGAGGCAACAACAACAAAAGTTACAAATTAGAGATAAATAAACATTTGTGAATAATCACTGAATAGGTAGAAACCACTTAGGGACAAGAAGAAAAAGTAAGCCAATGACAAAACCTTGAAAAATAGCACAGGGGAAAAAAAATCTACAGATTGGGGCTTCCCTGGTGGCGCAGTGGTTGAGAATCCGCCTGCCGATGCAGGGGACACGGGTTCGTGCCCCGGTGCGGGAAGATCCCACATGCCGCGGAGCGGCCAGGCCCGTGAGCCATGGCCACTGAGCCTGCGTGTCCCGAGCCTGTGCTCCACAACGGGAGAGGCCACAACAGTGAGAGGCCCGCGTACCGGAAAAAAAAAAAAAAAAAAAAAAAAAGTCTACAGATGAAAATGAGAAACGGCCAAAGAGAAAGAGGGGCAAAACCATTAAGGGCAACGTCACTGAAACCAAAGCAGCACAGTTTCAAGAAGAGAATAGCTGACAATGCTAAATACACATACACATACCGCTATTTAAATAAATAAATTTAATGGTGGGATATACCATGCTCAGGGATTAGAAAACTCAAAATTTATAAAGACAACAATTCTCCCCAAATTAATTCATCCACAGATCACTGAGTAAAATAAAATCCTATAAATATACATATATGTGTATGCATATGTATAGGAAATGTATGTGTATGTGGCTACAGAAGTATGGAGAAAAAATACAGAAGGGCACACATGAGGAAGTTCATATAGGTTACTGGAGGTCTGTCTGTAGGAGAACATGACAGTGGAGGGTGGAGCTTAAAGGGAGAGGCAAAAAAGGAAAAGGAAAAGGAAAAAGACTCTTCTAAGAAAGCATGACTGATTTTTATCTAATATATACATTTATGTACATTTATAACTGTATGTACATACATATGTATAAACAATATTTTAAATAAAAATTTTAAAGTAGTAGGTACCTGTCAGAGTTTGGAAGAGGTATTAAGGAGGCTCTTTTTACTCTATATACTTGTGAATTGTTTGTAATTCAAAAAATAAAAATGTAGTCATCTCCAGCACATGCAAATAAAAAATTAGATTTAAAAATTGTGGACTTCTGCCTCATTAACAGAAGCAATAATTTACTAAGCTCTATCCTCTCTTAAAGAGTTTAGGTCCTTTCCCATAATTATTCCTTTAAAATTGTCTGGCCATCATTCTTTATGTAAAAAAAGAACTCCTTTATTAGCTCTTAAAAAAAAGCTAGAGCTTCTATTTTCTGTAAAAACCCCAAGGTGAAAAAGCTAGCTCATTTTATCAACTTATTCTCTGTTTAGAAATCCTAAACTATTTAATGCTTCTTTTTGCCACTCTCGCTTTAAAACTAGTAAATTATAATTTTTAAATAGCAAGAAAAGGAACACCGAAAAACAGAAATACATGAAACAGAAATACAATCATGCATATTAGCATGCAAGAGCAAGATCCTTTCGACAACCATTCCTATGTTTCCTAAAAATAACTGTTTTTTACTATTAAATAACTACAGGTCCAAGAAGTATTCTTGAACTTTCTTTTATTATCAAATACTAATTTAGCATCTCCTGTGTAAAAAGTCAGTGCTCCTTTCCCGAATTTTATTTCAAATATTATCTTTGTATCCCCACAGGGATTTCCTATATTTCTTATAAACAAGAGATACCATATATTTACAACTTACCTTAGGAGTGGATAAAAAATTAATGACTGGGCTCAAAGAACCTTCAAGTTGGACCATGTGTGGCTAATTAGTGGAAATACTGCTGGCTGCAGATGTAAAAGCTCTGACCCACTGGCTGTGGGGACCAATGCAGAATAAGCTCAGTAACTTTGATCAATGGAGTCTAACCTAGTCCTCCCCTGAGGTCAAGATGTCCTTTGGTGCCTTTTAATTCTCTTGTCATATTTTTTTCTAATTGGCACGAAGCTGGAGCCCCTCCTAGTATATATCATATTTGGAAATGAAAGGTGAAACAAATGAGAATTTCCCTTTTTCGTTTGTGGATGATAATGGTGATTTGACTTTGGGTGCATTTCTTTCAGTCAATTGATTGCTCTGGGAATTGATGTTGCAGATCAATGGGTCATGTCCAATTTCATCAACAGCTGCCTGGGTTGAGTCTGGCCTCACCAAATGGGAACAAATAATAACAGTGACAGTCAAAGCCAAAGTGCTCTTGCAAATCATGCCAGGCTGAAAAGAGAAATAGCTCAAAAAGAAATTAAGCATTTTTAGACCACCAAGAGGGGGCTGTGCCTGTCTGTAGGTTATGTGTTCTAGCAATATTCTATTAGGCTGAAACAGGCAGCTCAGGAAAATTTTCTTTTCCAGTAGAGAATGTGAGAATCTTAGAAACCTATATCAAATTTTCGTAAAGTGTTTTAACTTCAGAGAGGTCAAATGACTTGCCCAATGCAGACAGAGACCAGATCTCATAACTCCCAGCCTTGTAGCATCTTACATTAGTCACATGTTAAGTACACAATCTAACTGCCACCTTAGAGGAGTTGACAGCAAGGGTGTCCCTAGAACACAGCTCCAAGGCACATTTCTAAACCTGCTCTTTCCATATAAAATACAGAAAGTGCATAAAGTTACTGACACTTCATAAGTATCATCTGCCTATTCTATTTTCATATATTTAATTTTAAAAAATGGATGATAATGAAAGGTAGACAGGTAAAGAGGTTAAATTTCCACTACCCCAGCACACTAGCCTCAAATACAAACTGACTGTCAGAATTAACTAGAGGTGAAAACACACGATGTATTAATATGTGTATCTGTGTAGTATAGGGTACATTGTCCAAGAAAGCCCTTGACATTTAATCCTAAAAGTCAGCTGCAAAGTAATTAATACCTTTAATGCATTTTACCAGAGCCAAAACATTAAAATCATACATTTAGGGCTTCCCTGGTGGCGCAGTGGTTCAGAGTCCGCCTGCCGATGCTGGGGACGCGGGTTCGTGCCCCGGTCCGGGAGGATTCCACGTGCCGCGGAGCGTCTGGGCCCGTGAGCCGTGGCCGCTGGGCCTGCGCGTCCGGAGCCTGTGCTCCGCAGCGGGAGAGGCCATGGCAGTGAGAGGCCCGCGGGCCGCAAAAAAAAAAAAAAAAAAAAAAAAATCATACATTTATGCAAAGAACAACTCAGAAGCGTACATAGAACAACCCCTAATATTAGTTGCCTCAAGGAAAGGTAACCCAGTGACTGGAGAAGAGGTGAGAGGGATAGTTTTATATGGTTCACTGAACAGTGAATATATTACCTATTCAAGAAAATAAATGTGTAAACTAGAAAATAAACAATAAATGCAACCATATATCTGAATTTTTAAAGTCTTCAGCAGGTGAATCAATCTTATCACTTCACTCTTGAAGACTTTTAGCAAGTAGGTGAATATCTTTAAGACACAGGCACAGAGTGGGCAACTCTCCATAACCTCACGGTAATAACTGGAAATTACTGATGAGGTAAGTAACATTAGCACTACACAGCTGTGGGAAAGACACCCACTGCCTCATTCCAACCGGCCCGAAGCCTGAGCAAATATCAGCACACTAAAGGCTGAGAACCACTTCCACAGACAAGTTTTTTTTTTTCAAGTTCCTACTTTTACTCTGACCGCAAGTTATGATGAATCTATGGAGTCACTAGGAGACCCAAAACACACTCAGAGAAACAGAAGGGAACAGAAAGCCTAGAGAGCATAAATGTCTCAGGATAGGGAA
>NW_006793169.1:815723-854512 GCF_000442215.2 Lipotes vexillifer
ACAGGGTGAGAGCTTCACTAGCCACTGCCTTTAGGCTAGTCAATGGTGTCCATATTCACCATGCCACCTTGTTCACACCTAGTGATAGAAACTCCTATGGGCAGAAGTGGAAACCAAAAACTTCGTGACTTGCTTTATTGCAATATTTGCCTTACCGCAGTGGTCTGGAACCAAACGTGCAGTATCGCTGAGGTCAGCCTGTACACACTTTACCAAGGTATCTGATCACTCACCCCTAATTCTTGAAATATTTCCTGCACTTGTTTTTTGAGTATTCTCTCCAAAAATGTTTACACTGCGAATCTTTGAGTGATGAATATTAATGTTTTTTATTAAACCCTCACATCTGAATAACAATTTAAATGGATATAAAATTTTAGGTCCAGTACCTTAAAAATACTGTTTCCTCACAGCCAGCATTGCTCTTCTGAAGAGTAAGGTCAATATGATTCTTGTCCCTTTATACAAGGATTGACTGTTTAAAAACCTTTAGATTTTTCTCGTTATCCTTGATACTCCTAATTTCAGTATGTGTCTAGACGTGGGTACTTTCTTCTTTCTTGTTTGGCACTCTGTGGCCCTCTCAATCTTCAAATTTTTTCTTCTTCTGACCTCATTTGTTACTTGAATGTTGGCACATCTACTTCTGTCCTTCATCCCATTTACATCTGCATTTATTTCCTATTTATCCTGTTTTTGCTGCCTTCTGGAAGAGTTTCTCAATCCAACTTTTCAACTCACTAATTCATGCATCAGCTGTATCCACTCTATTTTCATTCCATTTTATTACATTTATTTTAAATATTGTATTTTTAATATTTCTACGTGGTTAGCTCTGATTCTCGTACCACACTGCCAAAATCTCTTTTTCCTTTTAACGTTTATTGGCTTTATCTTAGATTGTTATGGTCTTATGTAATCCTGTTTATTTTCTTTTAAACCAGTGGTATCTCTCAGCTGCTACTTTACTTTGGCTCGTGAACTCATTCACCTGGTGGTAAGGGTTCTGAGTGATAGAATGCACTTGGCGAAGGGCTGAGGGCCAGCCCTCTAGGCAGCCCCAGCACTACAAAACCACAGTTCATTATTTCAGTTCGTTATCTACCAAATAATCCTTCAGGTCAGGGCTTCTCCTGCAGATACTGGACACTGTGGGAGAAACAGCAATTTCCTCAAGTCACTTCACAGAGTCCAAAGCCTAGATTGTAACCCATCAGTACCACCAGTCTGAAGGGGGGAGGGATGAATAAATAATGTATAGCTAGTTAATCCTTACCTGTTTGTCCCAGATCTTCACCCCAAAGGAGTTTTTGTGCTGCCCTGATTTTTGTCTGTGAGGACACCTGCAGCACTGTTCACTGTACCATTACCTGCTGTGAGAAAGCAGGCAAAGGCAACTGGTTTTCTCCAATTAATCTGCTCCAACACATTCAGCCAGCCACGCATTCAGTCAGCCACGCATTCAGTCAGCCACACCCTAACCAAGAACCACTTCAAAATAGCCCCCATGTCCTCTGGGAGTTTTACCTTTTTTTTTTGTTTCAATTATTATCTAAGCACACTAAAAGAACATTCTAATCAAAATATAACAGAACTTTACATGGTTTTATTTATACATTACTGGTAAAGAAAGCAAACTTTATATAAAAAGTTTTATACAAATAGAAAAGTCCTTGGCTAGGTACAGCCATTTATGTGTGTGTATACACCCAAACATACACACACAAACACAAAGTATTTTACATCATTATAATTATACATATTTACAGATACACTATTTAAATTATTTTACAATTTACCAAATTGAGGACAGGCAATTAGAAAAGCAAATAAAAATGGATGAAACGAACTAAATAATGGTTAAGCTTAAAATTCTACAAAACTATTTTTAAAAATCTAGAAAACAAAGTCATTTCTTTGAAATATCAAAACTAAGGTTTCAATACTGTTTTGTTGTTGCTTTTATCTTAATAACAAGTTCTAACCTGTTTAAAAATAAATATCATGACCAACAACAGGTAAGCAAATCAGACTGGTGTCAGGAACAAGGTGAACATGCTGGCTTGAGATTAAGAGTCAGCAAGTTATGACAAATGCAGATTATTATCTGGTAATCAAATGTCATAAAACTGCCCTCTCCTTCCCCATTAAAAACATGAAGAATTCCAAGCTTCTGTGTAGTTTGCAATATCAATTAAGACTCCAAGGAATTCAGCAACTTATCTGTAATGTAAGAAAATGCTAAAGTTATGATTCTATTTTTCTGATATGACCATCTCATAAAGTGTTGTTCTTTTAAATGAGTTCTACTTAGATAATAAATATTGGTGGTTAAAGAACTAGCTTTTTACGGACTCAGTTTGGTAACTTTATCCTTACACTCTATTTTGATAAGAATGTAATGAGACTATAGTACCTGAAGGAAAAAAAATCAGTTAAGAAACAAACTAGGGATTGGGATTGACATATATACATTAATATGTATAAAATAGATAACTAATAAGAGCCTGCTGTATAAAAAATAAATAAAATTAAATTAAAAAAAAAACAAACTAGGAATGAAATAACTCACTATCTGTGCTATCATGCAAGCAAATAAAATCTCAAGTACCAAATCCATTAAAAGATTGTAGATTTGTAGTGGAATTTGGAAATTTCAAACTAATAAGTGTCATTTCCAGATACAAGTTAGTTCGTTCATGAAGGGAACACTATCTTCAACAAGAGAATGGAAGTCATATTTTAAGATAACGTTCAAATAAAACAAAAAAACCCTCAGTTTAATTTTCTAAAGGCAGTGAAAAATTTACAGCATAGTGAATCTGAAAAAAAAAACAGGCCATTTCTGCATCAAACTATTTTTTAAAGGTTCTTTAGAATAAGCTTTTTCTTCAAATTCCTCATTACTCAATCTTACATTCTGAATTATATAAACAGAATTTTAACGTCAGAGTACACTACTAAATATCTTTTGAAGATTTCATTAAGAAACTAGTTGCTTTGAGAGGATACTGAAATTAACAGATTTATCTAAAGACAGTAATTTACACTGGGTTTAGAAACGGATTTTTATAACTCAAAAGTATTCAGAACCCTTCACAATGAGATCAATGTCCAAATATGGTTCTTCTTCAGAGTTAGTTTTATTTAAAGTTGGGCATTCTGGATTCAAATAATTATGACTACAAATCAACTGAAAAATAGTGATATGTTAAATATCTTTACAATTTTCCTTACATAAAAGTCCAAAATATTTAAGCAATTGGCTCAGGTCTTATAGGAAATACCTGATAAACATTATTGCCTTAATAAACCCGTAAAAGAATGGCTTAAGAAACATGTCTGTGAACATTATTAATAATGTAACGTGGTAAATCATGTCACCTCTTCAGATGACAATGGACTTCATGTTTATAAATGTATGTTTTGTATTTTGGCACTCCTAATTAAAAATGTAAAAAATGTTAAATTACGACTGCACAGATTTCACTGGCTATGAAATATAATGCTATTCAAGAATGTTTTCTTTCCTTTTTTTCCTTTTTTTGGCTGAGCCATGCGGCACACAAGATCTTAGTTCCCCGACCAGGGACAGAACCCAGGCCCCTGGCAGTGGAAACACAGTCCTAACTGCTGGGCCACCAGGGAATTCCCTCAAGAATGTTTTGTTTTTCTTCATCGATAAAAATTTATTATCAATCATCAAATGGATTTCCCCCCACTTTAGACTCATCAACACTCAGAAGGCTGGGGAGAGATGCTGATCTGAACTGCAGCAGGCTTCACTGACCACGTCCCTGTGGATTAGGTGCCTTAGAAGCCTGCACAAGCAACCATTCTCCAACCTGTGACTGAAACAGGAACTCAACTGGATGTCTCTCACCCACCACTCACATCTTTAATGACTAACAGGCCATTAACTGCACAGGTACAGTGTCAAACATTTACTTTACTAGCCTACTATAGTGTAACCATTAACTACCTGCATTTTGACTTTTCAAAGAGCTTCATTAGCTGCTGGAATCTTTCTGAGACCTGAAAAATTTTAAATGAGGGTTAATTATAAATATCTCAATATATATTTTTTTATCTTTGATAAATATTTTCACAAACCATCTAAAGACAGAGAAAGTTATCCTTAATTATAAAGGTAAAGTAATAGTTAGAAAAACAAAATATCTTCATAATAAAGGTAATTGCTAGTTTAACTTTTCAATATCAAACTTTCTTAAACAGGCAAATATCATTAAAAAATTGCTCGAGATCAAATAAGTAAATTGCAAAACAACAGAATAAAGAATTCGGATTGTTTCCGACTTCTTCCACGATCACCAAGTTTTTAACAGTCTTTTTTTTTTTTTTCTTTTGGCTGCACCGCACAGCTTGCGGGATCTTAGTTCCCCGACCAGGGATTGAACCCATGCTCTCGGCAGTGAAAGCATGGAGTCCTAACTACTGGAACACTGAGGAATTCTCCAAAGAGCCATACTTTTAAAGAAGTTGGCTAACAAATAGCTATATATTTTAAACACATTAAAAATCAAATCTAAATATTTATAGTAGTAACATCTGTGAAAATATAGAGATGTAAAACTGGGGTAGTTACCTGATATGGATTTTTATTCAACTTGGCAGCTAATTGAGAAAATGTTTTCAACGATGGCCCTTTTTTCTGACACTCCAATAAAATTTCCCGGTCATCATTTCTGAAGGGGGAAAAATGTTATTTAACTTTCGTAGGTTCGAACAGAAAGGTAACAAAAATTCCATTGCCTTACTATCTACCAATAAGAGTTGACATTTTTATTAAAACCCATAAAAAAAGAACAAGTTTGTATACTAAAATACGGACAATGGTTATCTCTGAGAGATAAGATTATGATTTTAATCTTTGACTTCATACATATTTCCCAAATTTTCTGAAACAAATACTAATGTATGTTTCTAATGACAAAATACAAGATTTTAAAAAATTCTACCAGTAGTGTGTATAGTACTTTAAAAATTAGGGCCCACAGGTGATCACAGACCTGATAAGCGAGAAGAACCAAAAAGTAACACAGAAGCCAGATCTTCTAATCCCCAGACCTCTGCTTTTTCTACATGGTCTGAACCAATGTGCGTTATTATAGTCTCTGAGATTTTACCATCTGCAGGTTACCCGAAATGAAGGCATAGAGGACTGAGGTCTTAAACAAAATTGATCACCAATTTCAACAAAATTCAGTCTCTCTCATTATGCACTCTAGCCGGTCTAGAGATCATGCACCTCTGGTTCAATGGTTTCCAACTGTGGTCACCTTGACATCCGAAAAGGGGTCTTTAAATCTGCATTTCTTAAAAATCTCACATAAAAGTCAAAAGTACAACCTGTTTTTGAAGCTTCTAATTTCGGGGGAAAACTCAAGCACCCACACTTTTCGTCCTATTCACCACCTGTCATTCCTCCTTTCTAAAATGTGCGTATACCAGGCTCCTTACAAATGAAAAGAATTTTTCTTTTTCATTGAAAAGTGAAGTTAAAAACATAATGAAAAGTTCTGTCCACGGTGCTAGTACACATCGCTGGTTAAGAGCCACTGCTCTAGACTGTTCTACAGTACAGCTGGGTTGTATCCCAGAATGTATCTTCTACCAACTCTGGCCACTTTTGAAGTAAGTCATCACCTTCCCTATTTTAAGATGGGATAAAACTATGATGACATGACAGAACAGATTGCTGGTATCTTAAAATTTCCTGGTGATTTAACAGTCTCATTAGATTCTTACCTTGTCCAGGAAACTATAATTTCTCCCTTCTTTTTAATAACATTCTTTGCAGAAAGGCTTGTAAGAGAAGTGGCAGATGCTGCTGATGCATCCTTAGTCCCTGGGCTTTCCTTTAATGACGAGGGATCTTTAGTTACTACAGGGGCCTTTTTCTTACTGGCTCTCTTTCGGTGAGCATCACCATTCTCACCAGAATCTTGGGTAATTGTCTTGGTCTTTTCCCTGCCGGTTAAGTCTGCTTCCTTTCTCTGTTTTTTCTGAGAAGAAGGATTTAGATCAGAAAGATTTTTCCTCTTTTTGTGAGCATTATCCAAAGCCCCAGGCAACTCTGAACTACCAGAATTTGATGCCAACTCTGATTTTAAATCAACCTTTTTCACTTCACCCGAACTCGGAAATGCCGAGGTTAAATCGATACAGGCTTCCTCAACAACGCATTCCAAAGGCCTGTTTGCCACCTGCACCTTTTCTTCCTTTGAGTTATCTTCATCTACACATATGACCTGACACCCCAAGTCTTCAACAGCTAAAGCAGGACAGTTACTTTCATTTTTACTGTCACTTGAAACATCTTGTGTCAAATCAATAAAAGCATCTACAGTATCAGGCTGCATATTGTCTAATACTGGAGCATTTTGATCCACACTGCTTCCGGAACATCCCAACTGCTCAATATTCAAAACTGTTACTTCTACGAATTCCCCCAACTCTTTGGTCTCGGTGACTGGATCTTTTGTGAGGTCTATATATGCGTTTGGAAGATGATCCTCGACAGAATGTGGAATTTCTTCCACTGGAGGCAATTCTTCAACGCTCTCAGGTACTTTTGGTTCCCATACTTGATGCAACTTGAAACATTCTTCAGCTACTTCAGTACTATGAACCACTTTACCTGAAGCATCTTTAAGAAATTCATATATGTCGGGAACCTCTGTTTGTATCATACAGTCCTGTTCTTCATGAGCTGATTTACTGCTATCAACATTTTTACTGGAAATTTTCAATTCCTCCACAGATTTAAAAACTCTGTACTGACATGAAATATATTTTTTCTCCACTGCTTCATCAGCTTCCTTTTCCACTCTTGGCAAAGATTCATCAGCCACCATATTCTGTTTATGACTAGGGGAGGTAGATGGTGCCGCACGGCGTATTTTCACAATGAAATGATCATTGGACTTTTCCATTATGACAGCGTGCATGGGTAGATTAGGGTGGTACTGAAAGCCTGGAGCAATAGACCGGCTTGTCCATGATGAAGAACAACTTGATTTACTGCTTGAATTATCAGACTCCAGGGCTAAATGAATGTCCTGTTCAGATGCATCCTCTTCCTCAAGTAAGGCATCTTCACTAAAATGGGCACTAATAACTTCTTCGGGCGTTGAATTAGACGAAACATCTGACTTTAAGAAACTGAGATGACCATCTGACTTCAGAGGTGATGGTACTGTTAAAGAGACTGCTAGATCTTCAAGAAGTATGGAGGAAACACAGGGCTTACTCTTTTCTGAACTACATACATTATCTTTACTTAAAGCTACGTTAGTGGACACTTCAAACATGCAACTTTCATCCAACACATCAGGATGAACTGGCAATGAAAGCCCTGAAGACAGAGACGGACCTTTCTCAGATGACAATAATGACCAATTATCATCACTAATCACCTTAGGACAGGGAGAAACCACCCCTGAAACGAGCTCTTCCGTTGTACAAACTGGTAGAGATTCACATTTAAGAGTCTCTAGCATCTGTTTTGCTGGTGTCTTTAACTCCCACTCACTTTTTTCGTTACAGTTAACACTGTTGTCCAAAAGATCAGAACCTTGCAACAAACTTTTAAATATTTCTCCCATCTGTGCATCACTCACTAAATTAAAAGTAAGGCTA
Source organism: Lipotes vexillifer (assembly GCF_000442215.2). Lineage (NCBI taxonomy): Eukaryota > Metazoa > Chordata > Mammalia > Artiodactyla > Lipotidae > Lipotes > Lipotes vexillifer. Next base: position 823,386 of record NW_006793169.1, read on the forward strand.
GATGCTTGCTGCTCAGTAAGAATCTCAAAACTGCGTTCTGGCTTCAAAGCAGCATGCTGGGATGCCTGTGCGTCCTCTATGGTGCTGCCTTCCATTTTTCCTGCCTTTGGGGTGCTCGGGCAGTTTGGTTCCAAGGAAGCCTCTTCAAATTGAGGGTTCTTAATATTACCAAAGCAAGTGTTAGTACTTTTTTTAATGTTGTGCTTTACTCTGTTAATACTGGAATTATTTTGCTCTTGATGTTTTTCCTCAGATTTTTTACAACCTACTAAAGACTTAGAGTAACCAGAATCTTCTGATTTGGGGGGTTTCTCCTTCAACATTTCTTTGCTGGAGCTGCCTACATTCCCCTTCTGACAATTTGAATATTGTGCTTTCTCTTTATTTATCTTTTCAAGTTTTCCTTCGTCACTGTCACTGCCAATGTTTATGGAGTCACAAAACTTTACTAAGATTTTCTTAAGCTTTGTAAACAAATAATCCAGTTGTTCATCTACAAATTTCCACAATTTTTTTTTCATATCTGGTAGCTGCTGTTCAAATAAACGATCCACGATGCCATTCTTTTTAACTTGCTTAAGTTTGGATTCTATAACATCACAGAGATTCTTCTGTAAAGCAGTCACTGACTTAGAGATTTTGGATAAGTCAAGGTGTTTAATTAGTGATGTAAAACTCAAAACTGCTGACTCAATAATTCTATGAAATTGTATTAATGAAAATTTTACCTTGAATTTCATATAATTTTTCCTTACATGTTTTCTTATCATTCGTAACATGTGCACAACCTCTCGGACAGAAGAGGGTGCAGCAATAATTGGAACTATTTTTTCCAGGCTGGAAGTGCTCACTGACCTATCTTTCTTCTCTGTTTTTGAAGATCTGCTAGACTCAGTTCGTCTTTTATTCCATTTGCTTTTGGTCTGATGGATTTTTATAGAAGATATCTTCCTATTGTCTTTATCCAAATGCACAGTGCTTTTCCTACTTCCTGGGTTAGTTCTTGTGTTCTGCACTTCCGCAGAAGCTCTTGGGTTGGTACTTTTGTCAAAACGTTTTTGTGGTTCAGATTTTTCACTGTCGCTTATAATTTCTCCTTCTTCTAATTCATCTAAAGATGAATTCTTGTGGGAGTCTGCTTCTGTAAATTTGTCAGATTTGCAAATTGGCTTTTGATTTTCCTTATTGAGATCAGACTGACTCTTGGAGGGAGAATGAGCTAAATTTGGTGGAAACACATCTGTGGAATAAAAATGCATATTATAGCCACATGACTACCGAGTCTTTGTCATTTAACATTTCCATACTAAATATAACAAAAAATTAAATGTTGAGGCAATTTATTATTTTAATAGCTTTTACACTATTTACACTATATTACTCTAACACATAGTCATGTCATTGGTCTTTACTTGTCTCAGAAAGTGCCTGACAATAGTGATAGTATAGAGTTTGGTCATTTGGATAAACAGCAACCAACTGTTCAGGTTTCTTTACCTGACGTTAGCAGCATCACCTACTCTATGCCATTTGAAGAAGGCTTTTGGACAACAAAAATATACCTGAAAGTAAGCAAGGAGTATTTGAGACAATCTGTTCTACCATTCCCTTTTGTTGTATAAGTAAGAATTACCTAAATCTAGACTAAAGGCTCAATGTACATTTCTAGGTAACAACAAAGGTCTGAATAATAATTATCAAATAAAAAGCACTAACAAAATAATGCCATTTGCAGCAACATGGATGGACCTAGAGATTGTCATACCGAGTGAAGTTAAGTCAGACACAGAAAGACAAATATCATCTGATATCACTGATATGTGTAATCTAAAAAAAAGGGTACAAATGAATTTATTTACAAAAGAAGAGTCACAGATGTAGAAAACAAACTTATGGTTACCAGGGGATGGGGCAGGGAGGAATAAATTGGAAGGCTGGGATTGACATATACACACTACTATATATAAAATAGATAACTAATAAGAACCTGCTGTACAGCACAGGGAACTCTACTCAATACTCTGTAATGGCCTATACAGGAAAAGAATCTGAAAAAAAAGAATGGATATATGTATATGTATAACTGATTCACTTTGCTGCACACCTAAAACTAACACAACACTGTAAATCAACTATATGCCAATAAAAATTTTAAAAATAAATATCAGTAAATAAATTAAAAGCACTGATTCATCTTGCTGACATATCCTACACTCTCACAAAAATATAAGTTATAGGAGATAATATAAACTATTACCTTTATGACTGTTATTATATAATGGAACTCGAGATGGGCTTTCCAGTCTAACAACTTTTGCTACAGGTCTCACGGGACTATTCAGAGGACTGATGGCTTCTGGAATAGGTCTCAGCTGATTAAGGTCAATGCTCAGAACCGAGTTCTCATCGTCGTGATATACTGAGTTTGCTTCACCAATTTCCATTCTGTGGTCCATTAACTCAGTCTGCTGAAGTGAAGATTCTGGAGTCTCTTTAGGTAAGCAAGGCTCCAAGTGGCAAGACTTACGCTCAACCAGTGGTGCATCTACAAGAGAAGGCTCAAGGTTTGGTTTACCATCTTCTGAAAGGACTGTTGGCAAAATGACAGCTTCTTCAATTGAAGGCTGCAAAATGCTTTCATTGGATTCGGTCACTTTGGTTGAAAAAGCCTCCTTCATTTCTGTATCTTCGGAAATACTACAAGAATTTAAGTCATCCTTTCTTTTGGTATCCAATTCCAAACCAAAGTTTTGAGAAACATTTGTTTGTACTGTGTCCATTACCACAGGAACTGCTGCCCTGGCACCATTAACGGTCTGTTCCATTTCTGTTGATGATGGAAACAAGGATTCTGTTTGTTGCATTTCCACAGATGCTGAGAAGGAAATCTCTGTGCCACAAATGGACATATCACAATGCACAGTATTCACAACAGATTTAATGAACAAACTATTTTCTCCTTCTATTTTCCTTTCTGAAACATTGGTCCTGGGTTCAGATGCTGCTGTAAGAGCATCCTTTGGTTCCAATAACTCTGATTTGGTTTCCTCTGTGATATGTTCACTGACAGAGGGAACACATGTCACAGTTTTAGCCTGCACCAAGGACTCCAAATCACATATGTCACTAGATTTGGGAGTATCGGTTATTTTATGCTGACTTTCTTGAGAAACAGGCTGCTTTTTAGCAGGAGAAAGAGTTAAGTTCAATTTTTCCATAAAGCTTAACTTTAAGTCTTTGTTTTGTGTTTCATTTGAACCATTCTCAGCTTTAACTGCTGGCTCTTTATCATCCACTCCTTCAGAAACATCATCATTAGAGACTTCACCGTTATCATTTTTTGGCTCATTCTGTCTCTTTAAATCTGTAGCGGTTTTCTTAGTCTCTCTGTTTGTCTTCTGCAGATGTTCTGCAGGTACTCTTTTTTCATTTCTCATATGCTTATTTTCTTCTTTGCCCTCTTGTTCTCTTTTCCGCTTATCTTCAGTTCTATGCCTTTCTACCCTTAAAGGTGCATTTTCCCATTGGTGCACAGCATCAACTTCCTTAGAGTCAACGTGTTTGTGAGTTCTATTGGTTGAAAGAGAGGACGGACATCTTCCTTCTTGAAAACCATGATTACTTACAGCCCTGTCTCTTTTACAATCTTCCCGGCCTCTTCTCTCTTCTGGATGGTATTTACTTGAATTATGAGAAGATTTTGCTAGTTCCTTCTTGGAATAAGGAAGCGATGCTCGTTCAGATCTTTTCCAATGATCCTGGTCTTTTACTACTGACTTAGGTTTTTGATCAACTTTCCTTTCTTCTTTGTCTTGTGATTTAAGTTCTTTTCTATTTATATTTTGTGATCTTTCACTTTGTCTTTCGAGTTTTTTGTCACTTTGAGATTCTAGTCGAGTGTGTGACCTGTCTCTAGTGCTTTCTTTCTCCCAAGAAGAGCTACTGCGTTCATTTTTATAATCCAAATCTGTGTTACTTTTAAACTTTGAATTTTTGCTTTCAGCCTTTGGTTCACCTTTACTATATTTCTCAGGACGTCCTTGTAGCCTCTGACTGGCCTCTATGTTCCTCGGTTCACCATCACCACAGCTAGTGTTCAAGTCTTTTCGTATTCTGTCAGTCCCTCTGCAGTACTGGCTATGTCTACTATCTTTCCTTCCTCTTCTGTGATCCTCATTGGAACTACCCTCACCAACCTGATAATGGGAACGTGACCAAATGCCATTGGTGGAGTGTTTTTCAACAGATGTAGGCAAATGTGAAGTGCCCTTTTTTTCAGAATGTGATTTTCCTTCCTTTTCGAGGTATGGCAGTGAAGTGCTATAATGTACATCTTTAGAAACATCACTTTTCACTCTGTGATCAGTCTTTGAACAATCATCTAAATGGAGAGATCTGGATTTAAGACCTTTTGTTTTAACTATATCTGGTGTCCTTGAAGTTTTATGAGTATTTCGAAGATGTGGAAACTCAGACAATCTATTGAGAAACAGAAATTAACACCAAAAAAACAAAGTTAATTCCTTTTTAATAACCCAAGGTTTAATCACACGTGATACACTTTAAAACTGGGGGGCCCACATACTGGCAAAACTAATTTTACTTTGTATAAAAGAGTGAGTAGTAAGAATTTAGCAGCTTCCAACTAAATGAGCCAGTTTTTTAAACAAGGAACTCTCTTTCATTTGCTTTGCTCAAACAAAGCCTGGAGGACCTCTCAGTTCTATCCCAGCATTTGCCAATGTCTTTCAGATTTCCTTCACTACAGGTGCACAACTCTCAAACTAACCACAAATTCACTTCTTTTAGAACGAGTGACATTATTTTCTTGCCTTCACTCTAGCCCAACTGAAACGTAAGGGAAAGTGAAATCTTGCTGGAGAACAAAGACGATCAAAATACGACTCTATGTAGCTCCCTATCCTAGTTTTCTGTTTCACATACAACCCCACAGTAAAAGCCAAAGCGTCAATAGCCATCTTAAAGTGTTACATACTGTGCAAAAAGAAAAAGGAATAGAGAATTGTGATCCTTTCCTAGAGGAATGGTATGTATTTATTGTTTAAAATAACTCCTAAGGTTTTCAGAAAACTGGCAGTTTTCCTAAAAATAAAATGTAAATAGCTCATTTTAACTTTTTGTAATAATATAGCCATCTTCCTGAACTTTTATAACTTCCCTGAATTTCCATAAATCTATGCCTAATGAGTACTAAATGTGTAGAGAACATTGTCTCAGGAATAAGGGAAGATTTTTATAAAACAAGAGGACACAGGATACATACAACTTAAGGCAATGTGTAGACCTTATGTGGATCTTGTTACGGGCTGAACTGCGTCTCCTCAAAATTTAATCCCCCGTACCTCAAACTAGTGACCTTATTTGGAGACAGGGTCTTTGGAGATAATCAAGTTAAAGTGAGGTCATTAGGGTGGACCCTTATCCAATATGACTAGTGTCCTTATAAAAAAGGGAAATTTGGACAGAGATATGTATAGAGGAAAGACTTTATGAAGAGACACAGAAGAAGGCAACCAGCTACAAGCCAAGGAGAGGCCTGGAACAGACCCATCACACAGACCGCAGAAGGCGTCAATCATACTGACACCTTGATCTTGGACTTCTGGCCTCCATAACTGTGAGACAATAAATTTCTGTTATTTAGGCCACCCAGTTTATAGTACTCTGTTATGGCAGTCCTAGTAAACTAATAAATAAACTCAAAAAAATAAACATGAGGAAATACCTTTGAGACAACTCGGAAAATGTGAACACAAAAAGCATTAACCATAAAATTAAAAAAAAAAGATTGAATTTCACTAAAATTTAGAACTTTTATTCCTCACAAGACAGTAAAGAGAGTGACAGATAAGTCACAGAATGGGAGAAGATGTCTGCAATAAATTTATCCAACAAAGGACTCACATTCAACAAAGCACGCACACGTGTAACATACGTCATACTTATTAAAATGTAAGGTCCTAAAAGATAGTTCTAGCCCACAGAGCTCGTAATACACATTTAACGTAACTCCACACTCAATAAAATACTATCAAAAGTTTTGTTTTATTTTTTGTTGTTGTTATGTGGCCGCGCCACGTAACATGCAGGATCCTAGTTCCCCGACCAGGGATGGAACCCATGCCCCTGCAGTGGAAGCATGGAGTCTTAACCACAGGACCGCCAGGGAAGTCCCAAAGGTTTTATTTTAAAATAAACCTCCACATTAAACACTTTCCAGAATTTACACTTTAAAATTTTTATCTTATATCAATATTTCCATTTTTTCTATTAAAAATGAACTTTCAGCAAAATGATAAACATTTACCATTAGAGTACTAGTTGAAGCTCACAAATAAAAAGTGCAAATATTTGACAGAATGTTTATTAGATAATGTGTCAATATAACCACATATAACAATCTACTGAAATAACTCATCATTTATTGACCCAGTTTCTCTGAATTTTCACTCTATTCAAACATTATACCCCTCCCCTAAAAGATTCAAATATATATAAAATTTCCCCAACACTTCAGGAATCAATCTTATACTTGTTGCACCTTGTGGGATTTAGATTAGTAAACATACACAACCATCTTTATTTTCAAAAGGCCTAAAACGCATATCATATGGTCCACACACAGGATTATCTTCTTTCACTCTTTAAACATTTATTGCACATGGTAGATACTCAATAAATGGTGAGGACACAAAGACATGGTTCCTGCTCCCATGAAGTTTACAGTTTAGTGGAAGAGAACACTAATTAAGTGATCCCATTCATGATTTTTTAAACTGCAAGTGTAAATGAAGCTACAAAAGAGATCTGACCTAGTCAGTGAGAACAGACAAATGTCCCACGTGAAAAGGATGCTTATGCCGAGACCTGAAGATAAGTAGGTATTTAGCAGGTGGAGGAGAGGAGCATTTCAGGGAGTGGAAACAGTTTATGCAACTCAGACCTCATGGTACACCCAACAGACCGAAGGAATGCAGGAGATACACTAGAGCTATGATACCTAGGCAAAGACAGACACTGAAGACGAGGCCTGAAAAGTAGTCTGAGACCATATTGTGAAGAGCTCTGTGGACCAAGTTAAGATTTATGATCTTTTATCCTAAGATCAATGAGAAGCCACTGATGTGTTTTAATCAAGAAAAGGGGTGGGTGGGCTTCCCTGGTGGCGCAGTGGTTGGGAGTCCACCTGCCGATGCAGGGGACACGGGTTTGTGCCCCGGTCCGGGAGGATCCCACGTGCCGCGGAGCGGCTGGGCCCGTGAGCCATGGCCGCTGAGCCTGCGCGTCCGGAGCCTGTGCTCCGCAACGGGAGAGGCCACAACAGTGAGAGGCCCGCGTACCACAAAAAAAAAAACAAAGAAAATGGGTGGCGGAATTCCCTGACGGTCCAGTGGTTAGGATGAGAAGCTTTCCCCAGCTTCTCATTTCATTCCTGGGGTCTGGGTTCAATCCCTGGTGGGGGAACTAAGATCCTGCAAGCTGCTTGGCGCAGCCAAAAATAAATAAATAGATAGATCATTTTTAAAAAAAAGGGGGGGGCGGTGGGACGGGGTGGTTCTGTGACAGACGTCCAGAGTTGTGCTTTACAAAGCATCCCGTGGCTTTAATGTCGAGAAACGAGAAATCACAGGCTGGAAAGAGCAAGAGTGGATGCAGAGTTCTGAGCACAAAGACTACTGCCAGTTCAGATGAGAGGTGATGGGCAGCAACAACGGTAGAAATGGAAGAGAAATGAACAGCTTGTGAGATCATAAAGACATAAAAATCAAAAGGACATGGTAATGAATTTGGATCTGAAGGATGACCAAGAGCTAAGTGTCAATGATGACTCCTATGCAGGGTGACTCTATGTCCCAGTTTGCCAAGCAATGTCAGTGTAATTATTAATAGCCCCTCCTTCTACTCTCAGTAGTACCCTGGTTTGGGCAATACATTAAATGGTCATTCCACCCCTCAGTCACTCTAGCTTGCACAGCTGAATAAATGATGGGGAATCCACTGAGCTAGGAACAATGGAAGGGGTTCAATCTTAAATTCTGTTGTGGATGAGGTAATTTTGAAAATTTTGTACAGATGTGAGGTAGTATCTACATATAAACGGAACTGACTAGTATAAGTAAGATTACATCATAAGAAAATATTGATAGAGAAAGGAAAGGACATAGTTTTGAGCTTTAAGGAATTCCAACTTAGCCAAGTACAGAAAAATAAATCTCAAGTTAGGAAGAAAACTAAGAATCATGAAACCCCAAGGGAGAAACTATTTCAAGAAAAGAGGGTCAACTATGTCAAATAGTGTATAAAGACAAGTTAAAATGAGAAGTCAAACTATTTGATGAATTTAGTGGTAGTCACAGCTGTTTTGGAGGAAGAGGTCAGAGTAGAATGGGTTCAAGAATGTGTAGAAATGGGAAGTGGAGAAATGGAGACAGCATGTTTAGATAACTGTTTTGGAGGTTTGACTATCAAGGGGAGGAGAGATATGAAATTCTCTGGAGCCAAATACTGCCCCTAACCAGAAGAGAGAGAGAGAGGAATTAAGTAGAAAATCCATTTAAGAGGGAAAAGAACATATAATTGAGGGACTTCACTGGTGGCCCAGTGGGTAAGACTCTACCCTCCCAACGCAGGGAGCCCAGGTTCGATACCTGGTCAGGGAACTAGATCCCACATGCATGCCACAACTAAGAGTCCACATGCCTCAACTAAGAAGCCCACATGCCACAACTAAGAAGTCCGCATGCCGCAACTAAAAAGATCCCATGTGCCGCAACTAAGACCCGGTGCAGCCAAAATAAATAAATAATGACAGATTTTTAAGGGTTGTCTGTTAACAGTATATGACACAGACATCCTCCTGATATTTTAGTAATTTGATGGGCGCCTAGAAGAACCCATGACATACACCACCATCTTCTCAGGAACAAAGGATATCAGAGCAAGATCCCAGTGTATTACAAAACTGAATATATTCAGAGAGGTATGTGGCAATATTCTATTAATAATCATATAGATATCATTACAATAATATACCATTAGAATATTAGTCACTTACTTTCAGTAAAACCTTAAATATTTAATAAAATGCATGATTTTCATTAGCTTTCCAAAGTTAAAAATATTCCACCTATCAATACCCACATAATTTACAAACAGATCCATATCCCTCAATCATACCTTTGGTGAAGATTATTTATTTCTTCATCTTTGCGGTTTATTTCCACTCTGGCAGTTTTGATAAGTGCTGAGATATTTTTCTTAAGAGACTGGTTTTCAGTTTTTAAGCTGAAATTCTAAACATCATAAAATACATTTAATAAAGTATGTATTGACAGGATTATTAAACTATTTATAATAGTTACTGATTACTGAATGCTAACTACATGCCACGCATCACATATTTTATCTTATGCAATCCTCAAAATAGTCTTAGGAGGAGTACGGTGATGCTCATTATACAAATGGGGAAGCTGAGATTCAAAGAAGAAAATTGGCACCAAAGAAAAGCTATTTAAAGTGAAACTACTTAAAAGAGGGAACAAAATGAAAAACCAATAAATAACAAGAAAAAATGTCATTATTTTGAAAATGGGTCATTATTTTGAAGATGATAAAATTTTTTTTATATTTAACAACAGGAGGTTTAACTTGCAACAATGTACTAATTCTCAGGTGAACAAAGAATGAATTGAGGACTGACTGGCTCTTTGGGAGGGTGAAGGAAGAGAAACAACTTTACCAAAAAATAAAAATCAGAACAAGACAGTACATTCCTGACTTTGCAGCATGATCACAAAAAATGTCTCTCTGGCAAAAATTGTTAAGGCATCACCATTTTTCCTCATCAGCCATTCTGAAGGTTCACGCCTCAAACCATTCTCTTTTAAACCACCTGATACAGTCTCTAAGAATTCTCTATTACTTAACTGTTAATTAGCCTAGTAGATCATTTGTAAATACCATTTAACAAATCAAGCAGTTTTCCTTTATCAGTTTCATTGACACTGGAAATAATGCATGTTTTGCCAGACTTGCTCTTTCATTTAATATATTTTTAAAAAGTTTCCTTACAACCTGCCAACACTTGAGCATTTTAATTTTAACAAAAAATTTTATGAAATTTTAGTTTTAAAACCTGATAAGACGGAGACTTCCCTGGTGGCACAGTGGTTAAGAATCTGCCTGCAAATGCAGGGAACACGGGTTCGAGCCCTGGTCCGGGAAGATCCCACATGCCACAGAGCAACTAAGCCCGTGCACCATAACTACTGAGTCTGCGCTCTAGAGCCCGCAAGCCACAACTACTGAGCCTGCACGCCTAGAGCCCGTGCTCCGCAACAAGAGAAGCCGCCACAATGAGAAGCCTGCACACCACAACGAAGAGTAGCCCCTGCTCGTCGCGACTAGAGAAAGCCCACCCAGCAATGGACCCAACACAGCCAAAAATAAATAAATTAATTAAATAAATTAATTTAAAAAAATCTAACAAGGCAAAAATAAAATATTCATTATAATTCTACCTGTGTCTGTATTTCCTTAAACTTTTTCATCAGCTCTTTCATTTGCAGCTGACATTTTCCATATTCTACCTGCAACTGTAAGATATAAAAAGATCAAGCATCATTCTAAATTATTTTCTTAGCTTAAATGACATTTCACAATATTTAAAACTTTGCAAATCAACCCATAAATAAGGGTATATGAGGTCCACTTCTACTAACAGATATTTAGTTAATTACTGGTTTTTAAAGTTGGGCCTACCAATAATGTATTTTCTTTAGTTTCACATTCAATCTCCAAAGTTTAAAATTCAAATAAGGTAGAAAGAAATTTGTCTACATGAAGTCTTGGGACAAATTATAACTTTGTATAAATCATGAAAAAATAAAATATTTTATCACACTGATTGCCTGTTGAGATTTTATATAGTCAGACACTTAAATTCAATCAAGCAAAATTATAACTAAATTTAGGCAAGCATTCAGAAAACATTATTTTAAAAAGCAGATCTGAAGGCAGAAACTGACTTAAATATTCTTTTAGTCTAAGAGCTGCTTCCCAAACACAGAATGTCTATTCAATAGTAAGCTGATGTCTGTATTTCAGGAGCCACAAAAGAGCAAAGTAACTGTCCTTCAAAATTCTGGTAATCCATACATCATTATATGTTGCCTCCTTTGCAGTTCCTTCTTCAGTCAGGATTTCTTCATATAAATCCAAACAATTTCTGGATGGTACAGAGGATTTGGTAGCACTGTCTAAAACAAACAAACAAAAAAACCTTACATTAAAATATGTATTTCCAGATTCAATGAAATCCCCGTCAAATCTCCAATGGCATTTTTCACAGAAATAGGAAAAACAATCCTAAAATGTGTATGGAACCACAAGACTGTGAATGACCGCAGCAACCTTGAGAAAGAAGATCAAAGCTGGAGGCACAACACTTCCTGATTTCAAGCTATAACACTATAGTAATCAAAACTGTATTTTATTGGCATAAAAACAGACATATAGATCAATGGAACAGAACAGAAAGCCCAGAAATAAACCGAGGTATATATGGTCATAATTTATGACAAAGGAGCCAAGAATATACAATGGGGAAAGGGTAGTCTCTTCAATAAATGATGTTGGGAAAACTGGACAGCCACAAGCAAAAGAATGAAACTGGACCCTTATCTTACAGCACACATAAGCAACTCGAAATGAATTAAAGACATGAGTTTAAAACCTGCAACCATACTTAATATCTTGTAATAACCTATAATGGTAAAGAATGTTGGAAATGCCCTGGCGGTCCAGTGGTTAGAACTTCGCACTTCCACTGCAGGAGACATGGGTTGAATCCCTGGTCATGGAACTAAGATCCCGCAAGCAGCGTGGCGTGACCAAAATAAATAAATAATATAAAAAAAGAATATATATACATGTATAACTGAACCACTTTACTGTACACTTGAAACTAACACAACATTATAAATCAACTATATTTCAATAAAAATTTTTTTTAAAAACCTGAAACCATAAAATGCCTAGAAAAAAATATATATGGGGGTAAGCTTCTGGACATTGGTCTTGGCAATAATTTTCTGAATTTGACACCAAGAGCAAAGGCAAAAGGAAAAAATAAAAGGTGGACTACATCAAACTAAAAGGCTTCTTTCTGCACAGCAAAGGAAATCATTAACAAAATAAAAAGACAACTTACGGAACGGGAGAAAATGCTTGCAATTTTTATATACATATATATATCTGATTAGAAGTTAATATCCAAAAATATATAAAGAATTCACACAACTCAACAGAAAAAAACTAAAAAATGGGCAGAGGAACTGAATAGACATTTTTCCAAAGAAGACATAAATGGCCAACAGGAACATGAAAAGGTACTTAACATCACAAATCATCAGGGAAATGCAAATCAAAACCACAATGAGGTATCATCTCACACTTATCAGAATGGCTATCATCAAAAATACAACAGGCGGGCTTCCCTGGTGGTGCAGTGGTTGAGAGTCCACCTGCCGATGCAGGGGACATGGGTTTGTGCCCCGGTCCAGGAGGATCCCACATGCCGCGGAGCGGCTGGGCCCGTGAGCCATGGCTGCTGAGCCTGTAGGTCCAGAGCTTGTGCTCTGCAACGGGAGGGGCCACAGCAGTGAGAGGCCGGCATGCCGCAAAAAAAAAAAAAAGAAAAACCACAGGGCTTCCCTGATGGCGCAGTGGTTGAGAGTCCGCCTGCCGATGCAGGGGACACGGGTTTGTGCCCCAATCTGGGAAGTGAGCCATGGCTGCTGAGCCTGCGCGTCCGGAGCCTGTGCTCCACAATGGGAGAGGGCACAACAGTGAGAGGCCCACGTACCGCAAAAAAAAAAAAAACAACAGTTAAGTATTAGCGAAGATGTGGAAAAAAGGGAACGCTTGTACACTGTTGGTGGGAATCTAAATTGGTATAGCTACCATCAAAAACAGAAGTTCCTCAAAAAATTAAAAATAGAACTATCATATGATCCAGCAACCCCAGTTCTGGGTATATATTCAAAGGAAATAAAAATTGAATCTCAGATATCTGCACTCCTCTGTTCACTGCAGTGAACAATACCTAAGATATGGAAACAACCTAGGCGTCCACCAACAGAAAAAGGAATAAAGATGTGGTATATGTGGGTGCATATATGTATGTATACATGTGCGTGTGTGTAAATGCATGTGCATATATAAATATAATGGAATATTATTCAGCCATGAAAAAGGACACTCTGTTATTTGCGACAGCAAGGATGAAACTTGAGGGCATTATGCTAAGTGAAATAAGTCAGAGAGAGAAAGACAAATACTATACAATATCACATGTGGAATCTAAAAAAATCCAAATGCATAGAAACAGACACTAAAATGATAGTTACCAAGGGCTGGGTGTGGGGGAAAAGAGGAGATGTTGATCAAAGAGTACAAACTTCCAGCTATAAGACAAATAAATTCTGGGGATCTTGTATACAGCATAGTGATTACAGTTAATAAGACTATATTATACGATCAAAAGTTGCTAAGAGACTAGATCTTAAATAGATGGTAATCATGTGACGCTATGCAGGTGTTAGCTAATGCTATGGTGGTAATCATTTTGCAATATTTAAGTGTATAAAATCAATATACTGTACATCTTAAACTTACTTAATGTATATATGTCAATTATAGCTCAATAAAGCTGGGGTAAAAAGAAAAATACATGTGTTAGGCTTTTTGACATACTGTCTACCTCTACCCAAAGGGCTCTACAATTCTCCATCTCCTGCATTTCATCCAAATCTATACTGATTTCACAGATTAGAATTGGAAAACCAATTTACCTAAATTTGTCAACAAATCAGGTGTAAGGATCACATTTGTTCGAAGCTTTAGAAGATTTGATTACAGAAAGGTTTTCTCATTTGGACAGGTCATTAGACTCTCGGCATATCACACACCTACTGATACATTTGAAAATATTTATAGTAACTACCCTTTTCAAAAGTTCTAATATCATGTAGCCTGTGACAGTATGTGTGGTAATATAGGTAGAAATCACCATTAGTTCCATTTTCAATGGTACAAAATATTTTTGTACAAGGTCCAATTAAATCTGAGACCTAGGGGCTTCCCTGGTGGCGCAGTGGTTGAGAGTCCGCCTGCCGATGCAGGAGACACGGGTTCGTGCCCCAGTCTGGGAGGATCCCACATGCCACGGAGCGGGCTGGGCCCGTGAGCCATGGCCGCTGAGCCTGTGCGTCCGGAGCCTGTGCTCCGCAACGGGAGAGGCCACAACAGTGAGAGGCCCGCGTACCGCAAAAAAAAAAACAAAAAAAAACTGAGACCTAGATGAAAAACAAACCTAAAGCCTAGTTTATTCTATTGATCAAGCTTTGGGCAAAAATATAATTACCTGAGTATAATGATTTCAAAGAACAGGCAGATTGTTGAGGAGCTATGAGTTACTCCAGGAATTGTTAACAACAACATAAACACTTCCAACAGACTGACCAAACAAAACGAAAGTATTTTATTATAGAATTTACATACCAGAAACAGCACTGTCCAACCCAGCATATATGTCCAAAGAACCTTCATCATTATTTTTAAGAGGAGAAGCTGCAAAAAAATATCAAAGACTAGTTAAAACTGACTCTATGCACTTAGTGGAGTTTTTCTATGCTGACTCTGAAGGACCAGAAAAAGACTTTATTAGTCCAGTGTCAAAAAAGAAAATTGTTTAGAAGCTTTTGTACATCCTTATAAACACACACATCTTAGTACACAGGTTTAGACTTAAAAACTCACTTTCAAAAACAAGCTAGTAGGGGCAGGTGTGGGGGTGGTGGTGGTGGGATGAACTGGGAGATTGGGATTAACATATATACACCAGTATGTATAAAATTGATAATAAGAACCTGCTGTATAAAAAAATAAAATAAAATAAAATTCAAATATAAAAAAAAGGAAGGAAAAAACCCAACGCTAGTAAGAAGGTTACAACTCCAATAATAGCAGAATAGGTTCTATCAGGACAATCTTCCTGCAAAAACTATAAACTCTAAACAAAATATTAAAAGCTATCTGCAGTCAACGCTCTACCACTAGACTTATTGTGATTTCGCAATATATACAAATATGGAATTATTACATTTTATATCTGAAACTACTATAATGTTATATATAAATTGTACCTAAATTAAAAAAAGAAAAAAGAAAAAAATAGTAATCTGAAGAACTAAAGAGCAATCTAAAGCAGGCAAAAACTGGAGAGGAGATGACACCTGAAAGAAGAAAACAGCACTGCATGAATTCCCTATCCCCCTTTTATTACAAGTTTTTGTGGAACGATAGGCTCTAGCTGGAGCCACACTTGGCAGTGAAAACTCAGATGGAAACTTCTAGTCTTGATAGCTTAAAGAAACAGAGAAAAAACTTTGGGGGTGATAACAGCAACTAGAAAGAGGAAATCCAGAGTGCCACAGAGAGGACTCCTCAAATTGTACCCAAATCTGAATGACCCCCAAATTACACATGTAAAGGTTAGAACTCCCAAAAATCCAGCTAAAGCTAAAGAAAGCTGAACAGAGATTTCAGCTGCTGTTCACCACAGGGAAGACAGAAGATTAAGTTCAATCAAGATAAATACCTGCTAAAATTAAAAACACCAGCACTTTTCAGAGGAATATAACAGAATCCAATGTCTCTATAACATTTACAATGTCCAGAATGCAATGCAAAATTACTCATTGGAAATCTTGGTAGAGAAATAAAAACAACTACAAGAACCAAATGAAAATTCTAAAACTGAAAGTACAATATCTAATGTAAAAAATTCAACAGAAGAGCCAGAGCAAGCTTGAAGATAGATCAATAAATTATTCAAATGGAAAAACAGAGAGAAAAAGATTAAAAAAGAGAGAGAGAACAATCTTACTAACTTATAGTATATCAAAAGTTCTCACATACTATATAACCAGAGTCCCAGAAGAAAAGAGACAATGAGGAGGAAAATGATACTAGATCCTAGAAGGACAAAAATGGTAAATAACTGAGTAAATATAAAAGACTAATATTTCATCTTAATTGCTTTTAATTCCTCTTAATTTCTTTAAGATACATACAACAGTTTAAAATAAAAATTACAGCACGGTATCAAGGGGTTCACGACATCTTTAACATAAAGGGATGGATGGAGGTTAAACACAACAATATGTACAAGATTATACAACTTACATAAAAAGATTCTTACATTTAAATAAGTAGACTGCAAAATGTTAAAGATGTATATTGCAATCCCTTCAGAAACCAATTGTAAAAAATAATGCAGAGGTGTAGCCAAAAAGCTAATATATAAATTAGAATGGAATTCTTAAATATATTCAAATAATATTTGAAAGAAGGCAAGAAAATCAGAGAGAACAAAAACTGATGAGACAAACTAAAATTTTAAAATGATAGAGGGACTTGCCTGGTGGCGCAGTAGTTAAGAATCTGCCTGCTCATGCAGGGGACATGAGTTCAAGCCCTGGTCTGGGAAGATCCCACATGCTGTGGAGCAACTAAGCCCATGAGCCACAGCTACTGAGCCTGCGCTCTAGAGCCTGTGAGCCACAACTACTGAGCCCGCGTACCACAACTACTGAAGTCCACACGCCTAGAGCCCACGCTCTGCAACAAGAGAAGCGACCGTAATGGGAAGCCTGAGCACTGCAACAAAGAGTAGCCCCCCTCGCCTCAACTAGAGAAAGCCCACATGCAGCAACGAAGACTGAACACAACCAAAAAATAATTAATTAATTTGTAAAAGTAAAGTAAAATGATAGATCTAAATCCAATCACAATAATAAAGGACACTATTGGGTTAACTGGTAAAACTGGTATAAAGATGGTAGATTAAATAAAATTACAGTATTAGTGTTAAATTTACTGAAATTGATAATTATGCTGTTCTTATGTAAGAAAACCAACTTTTTCTTGTGACATACCCACTGAAGTATTTGGAGGTAAAGGACCATAATGTATACAACTTAGTATCAAATGGGTCAGGAAAAAATTGTGTGTGTGTGTGTGTGTGTGTGTGTGTGTGTGTGTGTGTGTGTTTAAAGAAAAAAGTAATAAATAAATAAGTAAACTTAGAAAGACAATTAAAATGAGCTCTTACCAGAAAAGACATCAAATAAACTTGTTCCATCACCATTTTCATCATCTGCTGCCATGATCCTATTTCTTTTTGATAGTCGCCATCTAAAGTATTAAATATAAATATTCTCCACTGTTAAAATCAACCTCACAATTCAGAGACTAAACTTAGCTTTAAGTTAAAAGACAACTTTCAAATTTGGACACACTGACAATGTTCATTCTATTGTGATTTTTTTTTTTTTAATATCTAACATTTTCCAAAAGCTAAAACCAGAAAACAAAAATCTTAAACTTGCTGACATGGTTAACCCATGCCACAAAGTAAATGATGCTAATTTTATAAAGTAGACCAAAATAGAAATTAACTTGTATACTTAAATAAGCCAACTATCATAAAAGTGCAACTATATGGTGAGTTCTGTGAGTCCTCTTAGCAAATCATCAAATCTGGTGGTGATCTTGGGGACTCTAGACACACGTGTTTTCACCAATAAGGGAGTAAGATGGGCAAAGAGCAGAGAGTTCGATACTATACTAGGTTGGTAAAGGTGTGGGGGAAGAGTGATGTACATACTCTAATACATCAAGTGTATACTGGTACAAGCTCTATGAAGGCAATATGGCAATAGCTATCAAGTTTCTAAATGCAAACACTCTTTGACCCAACAATTTCACATCTAGTAATTTGCTCTACAGATATACAAGCACATGATTACAAAAATGTGTATACCAGAATATTCAATGTAGCACTGTTTGTACCAGCAAGACTAGTAGCAATGTAAGAATCCAAAGCAGTAAAAAAAAAAAAAAAAATCTGACTTATCTGACATTCTCCATTCTGCCCGTAAAATACATGAATGTTGCCTATGGTCAGAGAACTATGGCCACTGTGGCTCCTTGGGGTCACTAAGGCTACCTGTGCCTGCACACTTCTGCTCCCACCAACTGAGATATTCACTTACCAACAACCAGGTGCATTTATTATCAAACCCAATTATGTTTATTTCCTTATTTTTCTAAGTAGTAGTATGATGAAAGATTACATTACCAAAGGGAGTTATTTTCCAGTGAAAACTAGGCTGAATGTTCTGGAAAGACTAAAAGGCGAGTAGCAAGACACTTACAGTTGCTGCCAAATCAAGTAAGGGTGAGATAATCCAAAATACTGGAAAAGAAAATCTAGTCTGTACTCTGACTGACTCAGAAGTATCGAATTTCTTACTCTAATGAAGAAAGTGCTGGAAATCATAAGCAACGTCTTATGGGTGTGCAAGAAAGAAGTCAGAACTCTAACCATTGGATGTATACTCAAAGAAAAGGTCGTGGTTCTACCACAACAAATACAATTTATATATTATTCCTTTGAATAAAATTAAGGTATATGTGTATCTTTTTTTCTTCATTCCCCACATTCCCCATTTTTTCCAAATAGCTGAGTTGATTAATCAACTGTTAAAATATAGCTTGTGCAATAATTACAAAAGGCACAAATGGCATAATAACATTTGGCAAATAACACAAATGACTCTTGGTAAAGCAAAACTCAACTGATGGAGCAGAAACTCATAGGCTTCCTGACGGTAATCAACTCCTAGCTGTAAAGTGTCACATGGAGAGGGGAGCATCAGTCAATGGGTTTTTTACAAAATGGAGATCAATTAATCTAAAGATTTGGTTAAAAAGATGATTTGGTTAAACTGATCAAATAGATCAAAGCTTTCATTGCATACCATTTCACACAGTTTTAGTTTTTACTACTAAAAAAAGATTCTACTTGTCTTGGTAAATTAAAACTGGGAAATACAAAAGATCTAACAAATCCTGGATCTTTTGTTCCTCATCTGTCTTAAATTTTCTCCAATTGTTCACGGGATCTTTGTCTCCAAACCTTAATTTCTAGGCCCCTATCACCAAATAAATAAATAAATAAATAAATGAATAAATAAATAAAAATTACTTATAAATTTAAGAGAAAGTGACCATTTCTAGGTCACATCAGATGAAGCATTATGAGATCTTCAAAACTGTTTCTGAGAATAATATATACACATAGTAACATAAAGAAGTTGTCAAAAGAATATATGTGGTTTCTCACTATGTACTATACATAAAGTTAAAGGAACTGTGGCAATTATGATGTCTCTTTATTCCATATCTACCCTGTGTGATAATGGAGGTAGGCCTTGCAAATATTTCTCTTTTGCTAACTGGTGCTACGTACAGCCTTGTCACTCGAGAGTGCTGGAGGGAGACTGGAAAGGAAGCCAGTTTCTCCTCCTAGTTTCAGTGTGCCTGGCTAGCCAGGCTCCTGCAGGGCAAGCTTTCTCCAGCATTCAGTTCCCGCAGTAGACAGTTTCTCCAGCACTAGGTTCCTGCAAGGGCACAATTTTTCTGTATGCTTGCCTCCTATACGTAAGGTTGCTATTACAATGGGCGCCTGCAGGACACAGCTTTCTCCTGCTAGGCTCATGGAGAGGGCAGCTTCTCTAACTCTTGGATCCCACAGCACCTGACAGCCAGCAGCACCCAGGAGCTTCCCCATGCACCTCCTGACCAGATTCAAAGGAAGGTCACTAGAAAGGCACTTAGCAACTTCTCCACCATCCAATTAGCCCTGGCCACACTCTTTCCAATGAGGGGGAGACAGCTCTTCTTTGGATGATCTATCTCAGCCCCTTTTAAAGGTGTGGCTGATCCTTACATCTGCTATTCCTACATTCCTTAGGGTTATCTTTAACTCTTTACTAACCAATTCCCAGTTATTCCAACCTCTGTTAATAATTCTTTATACTAAGCTTTCTCTTTTCAAATTACCATGTGGTTTTTGTCTGCTGATTGGACCTTGTCTGATACAGGTAAGCAGTCACAATAGAGGTTTTAACACACCCTTCTCTGCTAATAAAGCAGTTAAAGAGATTTAAAGATACAGCTCTGAACACAAAATTGACAGGTTTGATCTGATGATTTTTACTGATATATTACCTACAGTAAAAGAACTTATATTACTTTCAAGCATATTTATAAAAACTGACAGTATATCACAATAGAGTTAGTTTCAACAAATTTCATAAAAGTGTTTTATCAATAAAATTTGAAATTAACAGTGCATTTTCAAATTTCCCAATTCCTTTGGAAACTTACAAACATAGGTCAAAGAACAAACATTAATGGAAACTGGGAAATACATAGAACTAAATAACAATGAATACACCACAGAACAAAATATTTGTGGGGTACAATCAAAATAGTACTTTTAGAGGAAAAGTTATAGCATTAAATAAATTTATAGGAAAAGAATACAAAATACTGAGGTCAACATCCAACTCAAGAAAAAGAACAAAGTAAACTGAAAGAAAGAAATACATGAAAAAGAGAAATTAATAAAAAGAAACAAACACTATAAAGATGAGTAAAAATAAACACTGGCTCTTTGAAAAGACAAATCAAATAGGCATATGCCTGGCAAAACTAATAAAGAAAAAGAAAGAAGGCACAAACATTAGGAATAAAAAAAGAGTGACAGCTTCACATATATCAGAGATTAAGTTATTAACAAAATATATTTGAAAGTTCAATGAAATGGATAGTTTTTTAGAAAAATGTAACTTGCCAAAACTGACTGAAGAAGAAACAGAAAATATGTACACATCTAGGAGGATTAAATTATTTGGTACAGTAATTAATCTACTCATAAAGAAACTACTAAACCCAGACAGTTTTACAGGTGAACCCTATCATACCTTCAAAGAACAGATAAACCATAATCTATTCCAGACAACATATAGGAAAAAAAGAAGGCTGAGAGACAAATATGTTTATTAGGTTAGTATAGTCTAGACATCAAAACTGGGCAAAGACAGGGCAAAACAGGAAAATTACAAGACAGGAAAACTATAAGTCAATCTTTCTTATGAACATAGAAATAGCCTTTAAAAAAATTAGCCAGCTGCAGCCAGCAAGACATTAAACAAAAAACAAAAACAAAAATACACTACGGACAAGTAAGATTTATCCCCAACAATGCTAGGATAGTATAGCGTTAAAAACTCAATTCATATAAGCACTGTCTTCTAGTTGATAAAGTTGCTTCCCAGCAGGGTATGAGTTGTTAGTTCTGATACTGTTATATGTGTATATTGGAATTGAACAATTTAAATAGATGGGTGGTAGATGGTGGGAGCCAGGTTTCTTGCTACTGAAGTGGAAGGTTACAGAAAAGCAAGAGAACACACTAAAAATGATCCCTGTGGTAATGGATTATAGTTGAAGACATCAGTAAGAACTCACATTTAACTTAACATAGATATAGATGATTATATACAGAAATATTTACAGGTATATGTATATACATCAATTAGTAGACACATATGTACTATTTCTTTGCTCCACCAGCAAAGTAGCAATAAGCACAACGAGTATCCATATCTTGGCTTCTAATACTATTCTCCATTAAGATGGACCAGGGTTTCTTGAAAAAATGGCTGATTCTAAGACAAGGGCAGAAAAGGCACAAGATGAACACGGAGCATCTTACAGTGCAAGAAAGTAAGGAAGTGTCAAAAAAAAAAAAAAGAAAAGAAACTAACAGAGGTATGTCAAAGAGGCACTGGAACCAACTGAGTTTTCAATAGCCAAAGCTGGAACAATTTGAGCAACAAATTAAAGTAGCACTGGATTATAACCCAAAGCATAAAATAAACATACATGGTCCACACTGATATAAGTAAATTAGTAAATGGAGAAGAAACAAATCTTCCATGTAGAATTCCAAATAAATTATGTTGATATTCCACTCTAAAGCAGGCAGGGCCTAATTTCCCACTCCTCAAATGAGGGCTGTGCACTGTGACTTATTTCCAAAGAGTAGAGTATGGAATTGGGTGGGGGGCTAACTTTATGGTGAAGAAACCTGACAAACATTACTTCAGTCAAAGGATCAAGCCAACATCAACAGTCATAAATCATGTTGACAATATGTACTCTTGATATGATATGATGAAAATGGCACTTTACCTTTGATCTTCCCAAAACCCATAACCTCAGTCTAATGATGAGATAAACATCAAATTCTAATTAGAGGAGCATCCTACAATATACCTGTCTAGTACTCCTCAAAACTGCTAAGGACACCAAAAACAAGGAATGAGAGAAAATGCCACAGTCGAGAAGAGCCCAAGAAGACATGACAACTAAATGTAACATGGTGTACTGAAACAAAAAAAAGGATAGATATTGGGTAAAAATAAAGGAAATCTGAATAAACTATGGACTTCAATTAATAATAATGTATCGGGGCTTCCCTGGTGGCGCAGTGGTTGAGAGTCTGCCTGCCAATGCAGGGGACACGGGTTCGTGCCCCCGTCCGGGAAGATCCCACGTGCCGCGGAGCGGCTGGGCCCGTGAGCCATGGCCGCTGAGCCTGCGCGTCCGGAGCCTATGCTCCGCAACGGCAGAGGCCACAACAGTGAGAGGCCCGCGTACCGCAAAAAAAAATAAAATAAAATAAAAAAATAATAATAATGTATCAATTTTTTCATTAATTATAAGAAGTTATCGTAAGATATTAATAGCAGTGAAAACTGGGGGGTGTAGGGTGACATATGGGGATTTTCTTCCTAATTTTTCTGTAAATCTAAAACTGATCCAATAGTAGTCTACTAACTAAAAATTAGTATATTTCATGCTGGATTAGAAAAGAAAAAATATGATCATCTCAACATCTGCATAGGAAGGGCATATGATAAAGTTCAACACTAACTTTCAGCAAAGTTGGAGTTTATGAAAGTTTAAGATGGGGCCTTACAGGAATTCCTTTGCGGTCCAGTGGTTAGGACTCCGACTCTATGCTTCCACCGCAGGGGGCACGGGTTCGAGAACTAAGATCCCACATGCTGGGCAGTGTGGCCAAGAAGAAAAAGATGGGAACTTTCATAAACTGATAGAAGACATATTTCTACTAAAAAAAACCCCAAAACCTCTCACACTGGGACTTCCCTGGTGGCACAGAGGTTAAGAGTCCACCTGCCAATGCAGGGTACATGGGTTCGAGCCCTGGTCTGGAAAGACCCCACATGCCGCCGAGCAGCTAAGCCCATGCACCATAACTACTGAGCCTGTGCTCTAGAGCCCACGAGCCACAACTACTGAGCCTGTGTGCCACAACTACTGAAGCCCACGTGCCTAGAGCCCATGCTCCAGAACAAGAGAAGCCACCGCAATGAGAAGCCCGTGCACCGCAATGAAGAGTAGCCCCCGCTCGCCACAACTAGAGAAAGCCCGTGTGCATCAACAAAGACCCAATGCAGCCAAAAATAAATAAATAAATTTATTTAAAAAAACAAAACGCTCACGTTAATCTTCATGCATGATGTTAAAACCACAGAAGCATCTCCTTCAAAGTCAAGCTTGCTTCTGTTAGCAAAACGAGTAAAACATGAAATGAGACAGAACTGGAAAGGAACAAACAAAGCTGCCATTATTCACACTATGATCACCTATACAGAAAATCTACAAATTATTAGAACTGGTAAGAGTTTCTCAAAGTCGCTGAATGTAAGATTATACACAAAAGCAACAGGTTTCCTATATGACAGAAAACAGTTTTTAAACATAACTGATAAGAAGATATTATTCACAACAACAAAACTATAAGGTACATAGGAATTAATCTAATACAAGACCTTTATGGAGAAAATAATAAAAGATCTAAATCAGGGATTTGAAAAGCTTTTCTTCTTCTTCTTCTTCTTCTTTTTTTTTTTTTTCTGGCCATGCCATGAGGCATGCGGGATCCTAGTTCCCCAACCAGGGATTGGACCTGGCCCCTACAGTGGAAGTGCAGAGTCCTAACCACTGGACCTCCAGGGACATCCCCTGAAAACCTTTTCTTCTTAAAGGGTCAGGAAGTAGGCATTTTATGCTTGTAGACCATCTGGTCTGTCACAAGGACTTAACTGCTGCTGTAGCTCCAAAACAACCATAGACAACTCGTAAATGAATAGAGGCAGCTGTGTTCCAATAAAACTTTATTTACAAGAACAGGCAGCCTACCTCTGCTCTAAATAAATGACAAAATATGTCTCAATCATTTTTAGGAAAACTCAACATCAAGGTTGGCAATTCTCCCTAACTTTATCTATAAACTCAATGCAATCCCAAACTTAACAAGCTGACCATAAAATTCAAATTGAAGTGCAAAGGGCCTAGGAGAGTCAGGACATATTCTATTTTGATGGGGAGAGAGTAAATTTTTTATTGAAGTATAACATAAAAATAGAAAAAAGCCCAAACATAAGTAGACAGTCCTATATTTTTCACATACTGAACACATCCATGGAATTACCACTCAGATCAAGAAACAGACCATTACCAGCACCCTAGAAGTACTCCTTGGGCCCCCTTAAAGCCACTATCCCCTCCAAACTGCTGGCAAAAATGTGTGGAGAATAAAAACATACACATTGCCGAGGACTTGCTTGGTAGGAGGGGAAGGACTTGCATGTCAATGGAGGAGAGGGAGGTATCTGGGGAGATCTCTGTAGATTCCAAATGAGAATATTAACCTTGGAGGAAAGGCAGACATGGAGAACTGTAAATAAAACAGCCTAGTTGAAACAGACCTCAGAACAGGATTGGGAGACAAAACTAAAATTTCATTAGTGTCAAACAGAAGATACTAAATGTCAAACCAACATATCTGGTCTTGAACTTCCAGAAGATAAGAGCACTGAAGGTTTGTGAGTTAGTACATTGATATAAAGAAAGGAAAGAGGAAGACTAATTTGTGGAATGAACTGGAAAGACAAAAGTGTAGGAAAAGAAACTGGGAGGGAGGCTACTATAAAAGTCCACATGATAAGACTTAACCCAAGACGGAGACAGTCAGAACGAAAAGAGTGATTACATGAGGCATAATAATGGAAGAAAGTAAATTATGTAAGCGCCTGGATATGGAAAATATAAACTATCAACTCCTGCCTCAATTCACTCTCAAGCTAAAAGCTTCCATTATCTTTGACTCTTTCTTAGCACCACACTCACTTTCAAGCAGTCACAAATTCTTAGTGATTTTTAAATCTCTCAAATTAGTGTCTCCTTTGCACTGCCACTGTTCCAGTTTCAGATACAATTATTTCTCACTTAAATTATTATAAAAGTCTCCTAGCTAGTTTCTACACTACCAATATCTTTTTCCTCTTACCATTTTCCACACTGAGGCCAAAATTAACCCTTTTTAATGTTTAGCCTGTGTTTCTCTCCCAGGTCAGAAACCTTCAACAGCTACCCCAAATAAAATTATCAAGTTGAGCTTCCCTAGAGCAGAACCCAAGGCCTTTCTAGAAATGTCTATCAGTGCTTTTCTATTTCTCACCGTTTCCCTCACACACTCCAGCCACAGCCACCACAGCACGTTTCTGTAACGCAAGTTAGCACATACATTATTGAGAAATACAGAAATGATGTCAGTAAAACCCAGAAATTATGTTGGTTCAGATGGGGTTCTTTCCCAGGATGTTAAAGTTTTGCACCATTAATGAACAGCAGTTAAACACAGCAAGCAAGAAGGAATCTAGTCCTGTACCTGCCACCCTTACCCTAGATACCCATCACTCCCCTTTCTTCCTCTAGTCTCAGTACAGCCGCAGGCTCTGTCTTGCATGCGCTTAAGCTTGGTTTCCCTCAATCTTTGTGGGAGGGAGGATGGGGGACAAAGCCAAACACAAGGCAATGAGCCAGAGCCATCCAGTCCACCATCACAAGATTTCACATGAAGCCTGCATCTGCCTCTGTACCCACAACCTCTGACGTTTATGTCCCTCTTCTTGTTGCCGCAATCCTTCCTTATTCCTCCTTCCATCAAGCTATCTTCATCCCTATTTTTTCTTGAGGAAAAGACCTATATTTACTGAGATACTTATTTCCTAGGAATTTAACATGTCTTTTAACTGTGCCGATATTTTAATTACAATTGATATTGTTCCTGTTGCTGCTCCAGTAATATGAGTAGATAGGCTTTGAGTATTCTGCTCCTATTTTTCCCATAAACCCTGTCTTAGTGAGTGATTCTGCAGAAGTAAAGGTTTTTCAAGAATACATATAACATTAGAGCAGACATATCTGTACTTGCAGTTCCTGAAATATGCCATGTACTTCAGCTCCACAATATCTTGCCCGTTCTGTTTCCTCACCTGGACTGCTCATCCCCTTCCCAAACCCAGCTACCACACAAAAAATAAATAAATTAGGGACTTCCCTGGTGGCGCAGTGGTTGAGAGTCCACCTGCCAATGCAGGGGACACGGGTTCGAGTCCTGGTCTGGGAAGATCCCACATGCCGCGGAGCAACTAAGCCCGTGCACCACAACTACTGAGCCTGCGCTCTAGAGCCTGCGTGCCACAACCACTGAGCCCGCGAGCCACAACTACTGAAGCCCGCACGCCAAGAGCCCGTGCTCTGCAACGAGAGAAGCCAATGCAATGAGAAGCCCACGCACCGCAACATAAGAGTAGCCCCCGCTCACCACAGCTAGAGAAAGTCCACACGTAGCAATGAAGACCCAATGCAGCCAAAAAAACCCCACCTTTTTAGAGGCATAGTTAATTCCCAATCCCTTATGCTATCAACGTGCTGAACATGTCATTTTTGCATTTACCAATCTCTACTGGAATCATTTGCCTTCTAAAGTTTTCCTTAAACTTTAACGTGCAACAGAAAATCCTGGGGAAGTTTCGTAAGGCACAGCATTAAGATCACAATGCTTGTGATGCCTCCAGGGACTGCAGGCAGGGTCTGGCCCCTGCAAACTCCTCTCCCTGACTCTTCCTCTAGTGCCTCTTTCAGGTGCTCACATGCACATTGTTCCTTCCTGCCTCAGGAAATCTGCAGATGCTGTTCCTTCTACCTAAAAAAGGTCTTCACCTCCATCACCTAGTTCTCTCCCCTAAATCAGTTAGACTTCAGCTCAGTTGTCACTTCTTCCAGGAGATCCTCCCTGTCTCCTGTCCCCCTCTCTTCACCAGCCTGATGGGGCCATGGTAGGCCTATCCCAGGATCCCCAAGGACCTTCTAGGTTATGTTAAGGCATTTCCTCTTCTATCTAGAAGAGAACAGGGAGCCACCAAAGTGTTGCCAGCCAGGAAAGACAGGATCAAATATGCTGGTAGGTCTGGGGCTAGAGAATTATGAACAGCAGCAAGCAGCTTACTTGGGACACAGATGACCCTTGCTCAACAAACACTGGCCTCATCCTACCTCCCCAGGGGATCTCCAGTAATTCCCTATGGTAGTGTTTTCCAGAATGGGGCATGACTATCACTGGGGGCTCTAGGGATAATTTTAGTGGCATATAACCAAATATTTTTCAAAGATTAACATATTTATTTCAATGGGGATTCAAAAATAAAACTTGGATTCTAAACCCATGATTTCATGGCTATTATTGCTTAGGACAAACTTCATGTGGTTGATACTCAACTGATTAACTAAAGCTTGGGACCTCTTGCTCAAGTCAAACTTGCCAAGTACCCTGAAAAATCCCTCCACTTCTTTCTCTATACAACTCTCCTGCCTAAAATGTCCTTCCAACCCCCTGCTTTGGAAATTCTACATACCCTTCAAAGTCTCAGTTGAATCCCCGCTCAGCAAAGTGGCCTTCAATTAGGGTAGGAGATTGGCATAGTGGTTAAAAACTAAGGCTTACCAAATGTAAATTTTGGACTTTGGGTGATAATCAGGTATCAATGTACCAATGATTGTGTATCAATGATGTACAATGTTCACTAATTGTAACAAATGCAACACTCTGTTGTTAGATGTTGATAGAGGGAGGAAGTTGAAGCATATGCAAACACTCTGCATTTTTGCTCAATTTTGCTGTGAACTTAAAAATGCTCTAAAAAATAAAGTCTATGAAAAAAAAAAAAAGAAAAGAAAAACCTGGGGAACTTAAAACACAAGATTTGATGGGCCCATCTCCAAAGTTTCTGATTCAGCAGGTCTGAGATGAGGCTTGAGAATTGAATTTCTAAAAAGTTCGCACGTAATGCTGCTGGGGATCACACTCTGAGAACTATTATTTTAGACCAGTGCTGCCCAACAGAACTTTCTATGATGATAAAAAATGTTCTATATCTGAGCTGTCCAGTATGGTAGCTACTAGCCACATGTAGCTATTGAGTACATGAAATATGCACAGTGTGAATGACCGTTAGTTTCCTATTGCTGCTCTACCAAATGACCACAAACTTCATGGCTTAACACAAATTTATTACCTTACAGTTCTGGAGGTCAGAAGTCTCACTGGTCTAAAAATCAAGGTTCAGGAGGGCTGCATTCCTTCTGGAGGCTGTAGGGGAGAAACTGTTCTTTGCTCTTCCCAGCTTCTAGAAGCTGCTTATGTTCCTTTGCTGGTGGCTCCTTCCTTCTTCCACCTTCAAAGCCAATAGTGTGACATCTCACCCCTTGACCTCTGCTTCCATGGTCAGAGTTGCTCCCCTCTCCACCTTCCTCATGCTTCTGTCATCACATGGCCTTTCCTGTCACTTACTCTCCTGCTTCCCTCTTAAGAACCCTTATGATAATACTGGCCAACTGGATAATCCAGGATACTCTCCCCATTTCAAAATCCTAATCACATCTGCAAAGTTTATTTTTTGGGGGGGGGGGGGTGTGCCCACACCACGTGACTTGCGGGATCCCAGTTCCCCAACCAGGGATTGAACCCATGCCTCCTGCAGTGGAAGCAGAGTCCTAACC
This sequence comes from Lipotes vexillifer, assembly GCF_000442215.2. Taxonomy (NCBI): domain Eukaryota; kingdom Metazoa; phylum Chordata; class Mammalia; order Artiodactyla; family Lipotidae; genus Lipotes; species Lipotes vexillifer. Next base: position 852,318 of record NW_006793169.1, read on the forward strand.
ACTGGACCTCCAAGGAATTCCCTCCAAAGTTTCTTTTGCCACGTAAAGCAACATATTCATAGGTTCCTGGGATTAGAACATGGACATATTGGGGAATCCATTATTTGGCCTAACACACTGAGGTTGATGTTTATAAATTTTATTTATTTATTTGACTGTGTGGGGTTTTCGTTTCTGTGCGAGGGCTTTCTCTAGTTGCGGCGAGCGGGGACCACTCTTCATCGCGGTGCGCGGGCCTCTCACTGTCGCGGCCTCGCCTGTTGCGGAGCACAGGCTCCAGATGCGCAGGCTCAGTAGTTGTGGCTCGCGGGCCCAGTTGCTCTGCGGCATATGGGATCTTCCCAGACCAGGGCTCGAACCCGTGTCCCCTGCACTGGCAGCCAGATTCTCAACCACTGTGCCACCAGGGAAGCCCCGAGGTGGATGTTTAGACTGTAATTAATTTTAATTAATTTCAAGTTAAGGGACTTCCCTGGTGGTCCAGCAGTTAAGACTCCACGCTCCCAATGCAGGGGGCCTGGGTTTGATCCCTGGTCAGGGAACTAGATCCCACATGCCCCAACTAAAGATCCCGCACACTGCAAATAAGATCACACATGCCGCAGCTAAGACCCAGCGCAGCCAAAAAAAAAAAAAAAAAAAGGATGATTAAAAAAATTTTTTAAGTTACAGAGGGAATTCCCTCTTTAACTTTATTACAATTTAATTACAATTACAATTGTGGTTATTACAATTTAATAACACATAACTAGCTCTAAATGCTATTGGGCCCTTGTAAAAAGGTATCTGAATACTTTCCTAAGGTGACAAGCTCCTAGACATCACTATCTTATTTTCTACAACTGCAAAGCAGTTTGGATTAAACATTTGATGGGCAAACACAAGGAGGTCGGGATAGAGAGCAAGAACTGCCACAAAAAGTAGAGGTACCAGATCAGATTTACAGACTCCTCTGCTGCCCCTCAGGGCTTGAAAATTAGGATATGTTTGTACTAAAACACAAATCAACAGTCAGCAGTAAGATGCTAAAGTTAATAAACACATTCCTGTAAGTCCAAGCTCACCAAGTCCAAAACCAAAAAAGATCATCTTTCTGTCAACATTTGTCACCTCCTGACATTGCTACTTCTTTAAGTAGCATCCCTACTGATGCTACCACCCTACAACGCTTCTCCCACTTTTCCTCATTCTTGCTATCGAAATTTGTTTCAGAACCCCCACTATAGCTATCTAGCTATCTCCCCTCTCCAAACACAAGTTATACACAACAGTTCGGTTAGTTCTTCCAAAACAATGCTGCTCATCTCACTTCCTGCTCAAAAACTTTGTATTACTTCCCAATGTCTACTGAATAAAGTCAAGAAAGGCACCTACCTTTCTAGCCCTATCACTCACTATCCCAAGGTTTCCAAAACCCCAAGGTTCAGTGAAACTGGATTTGTGTTTGCAAACACACTTCCTGACACCATCTCCCCACATCTATCTAAGAGTCCACAAGCAAGCCTGGGTTTCAATACCCAGAGGTTAGAATGTGAGAATTGAGATTTTAGAAAAGTCCAGTGATATAATTACGATACTTGGACTTCATCCACTACGGAATGAGGGAACCACTGAAGGCTTTTAAAGCAGAGAAATATCATGATCAAACCTGCTTTTCACACGTTCAACTCTAGCAAGAAGAGTATAGAAAATATTAGTGGCAAGGGAGATAGAAAATGCTTTAAAACGTGCAGGAGAGGGGTTTGCCTGGTGCGGCAGTAGTTGAGAATTCGCCTGCCAATGCAGGGGACACGGATTCAAGCCCCGGTCCAGGAAGATCTCACATGCCGCAGAGCAACTAAGCCTGTGTGCCACAACTATTGAGCCTGTGCTCTAGAGCCCGCGAGCCACAGCTACTGAAGCCTGCATGCCTAGAGCCCGTGCTCCACAACAAGAGAAGACACAGCAATGAGAAGCCCACATACCGCAACTTAAGAGTAGCCCCCCCCCGCCCCGCAAGGGCTTCCCTAGTGGCGCAGTGGTTGAGAGTCCGCCTGCCTATGCAGGGGATGCGGGTTCGTGCCCCGGTCCGGGAGGATCCCACATGCCGCGGAGCGGCTGCGCCCGTGAGCCGTGGCTGCTGGGCCTGCGCGTCCGGAGTCTGTGCTCCGCAACAGGAGAGGCCACAGCAGTGAGAGACCCGCGTACCACAAAAA
>NW_006793169.1:854750-857493 GCF_000442215.2 Lipotes vexillifer
GGATGACTAATTAGTGGAAATAAAGAATAGGACCAGACCTGAAAGATTTCTGTAGCAGAATCAAAAAGATTTAAGGGAATGGGTATTCAAATATCCAATCTTGCCCATTTCAAAATCACAGCCTGAGCTGTCTTTTCAAAATGCAAATCTGATCATGTTTCCTCCCCTGCTTAAAACCCTTCAGTGCTTCCAGCTGATCTTAGGTTAAAAAACAAATTTTGTCACAATTCTTCTTACCAAGCCCTGAGTGCCCCGCCCTTTCCCCACTCCTCTAGGGTTAGTCTGTAGCATTCTCCCCCATTCTCGGCCCTGATCATATTGGCCTTCCTTCAGCTCCTAGAACACAGTTTGCCCCTTCCACCACAGCGCCTCTGCAGGGAGTGTTCTTTCCTCACTGTTCTCCTTCACTCATCTCATCTGTGTGTGATACTGTGGCTTAAGTAATGTTTGAGCCTTCCCTGGCTACCCTTTCTCTCCACTAGGTCAGGTCCTCTGTTAAATATTCTTATACCACTTTGTCCTTTCTCTACATGGCCTCTTTTCAGTTTATGATTACATTTTTTTGTGGGATTCCTAGAGAAATATCCACCTCACCCGCTAGGCTATAAGCTCCACCAAGAACAGGCCTGGCTCTGTTCTGTTCACCATTGTACCCCCAGCTCTCAGCACAGAGCCTGACAAGTTGGTAGGTAATAAAAAAAATACTTGCTGAATTAATCAAAATCCCAATTTGTTACAGACAACTCTGCAGTTCCTAGCTTTAATAACAAGGTAGTCATGCTTTTAACTGAAACGGAGAACCAAAGAAGCCATGTTGAATTATCTATCGAACATCCAGCAGAAAATGTCTAAATAGACAGTTGGAAAATGGAGTATATAGCACAGAAGACAAGACATAATTGCTACTATTTGCCAAGACATGGAAGCAACCTAAAAGTCCATCGAGAGATGAATGGATAAAAAAGATGTGGTACATATATACAATGGAATACTACTCAGCCCATAAAAAAGAATCAAATATTGCCATCTGCAGCGACATGGATGGACCTGGAGATTGTCATACTGAGTGAAATCAGAAAGAGAAAGCCAAATACCATATGCTAGCACTTATACATGGAATCTAAAATATGATGCAAATGAACTTATTTACGAAACAGAAACAGACTCACAGACATAGAAAACAAATTTATGGTTATCAAAGGGGAAAGGGGATGGAGAAGGGATAAATTAGGAGTTCGGGATTAGCAGATACACACTACTATATATAAAATAAACAACAAGGTCCAGTAGCACAGGGAATTATATTCGATATCCTATAATAAAGCATAATGGAAAATAATATGAACAAGAATATATATATACATATACATAAATATATAACTAAATCACTTTGCTGTACACCAGAAACTAGCACAACATTGTAAATCAACTATACTTCATCAATTAAAAAAAAAAGACATAATTGCTGTAGCTGGGATTACTCTTGAAATTATAAAGGCCAGTGATTCTCTTGAAAAGGAAAAGAGGAAGGAGAGGAGGAAAACTTATGTATTAGAGTCTCTTGCAAAGAACGATTTTTCACACTTGCTCTCACCTTTCCCCAAATGAGGATCTCAATATACAATGAGAGTTGCTTGTGATAGGAGAGTTGCACCTAAGTGAAGAGGCAAAATTTTCAAAGTTGAGAACAAAGAAAAGAGTTGCAAGCTCACTCATAATCTTTTGAGGAACAATCCCAATGGATTCAGATGTGAAGTCGAAGCAGATGAGAGAAGGATCACCTAGACTTTTGTGAAAGGACAATGTCTTTAAGAGACCATCGGGAAGACGTTTCCTTTAAGAAAAAAATCGAGGGAATGAAATAAACATCTGTAGTGAAAAACAAAAATGTGTAGAGAAAGAGGGGAGAGGGAGAGTGTATTTTTAGGCTCATGGAAAACACTTAATCTAATACAGCGAGAACCCTAAAAAGATGTTAAGGGGAAAAGAATAACAAACGCCACATATACTGTACACTATGTGCCAAACACTGTCCTAAATGCTCTAAATACATTATCAATTTACTTTAAATACTCCCAGAAGTCCTATGGGGTACAGACTATTCTTTTTCCCAATTTACAGATGAGGAAACAGATAAGAGAAACTTGCCCCAAGGTCAAACAGCTGGTAAAAGGGATATCTGGGTTTAGATCCCAGCTGTCTCTAAAGCCAAATGACAAAATCAAGAATATTCATTAGACAGAAGAGTATAACAAATTTTTTAACGGGCGAGCTCTTGCAAAATGGAAAGAAACGCCAGGAGATAACTGGAGTTCGGGGATCCTGGCCCTGAAGGTCTCTGTCCGCCTCCAATCAAAGGAGCCCTGAGTGAGATGGGGGAGCCCTGAGTGAGATGGGGGAGGGGCCCTGAAGAGAGGGAAGGTTTGGAACTGGAGCTGTGGAGAACGGTAAAGACCAAAGAAGAATCAGAATCAATGCCAACTTGATGCCTGAAGCGCAAATCCTGAGATTCTACGAATTACACATTCACATCTGATTTAGGGCCTACTATGTGTTAGGCATGACTCTCTTCGCTGTAGAGATTAAGATAAACAACTTCTCTGGGCGTAACAGTAGCGGAAACAACCAACATCAATGACCACCAGACACAGGAAAAACCCATTCCTCCGGAAAACCCCATCCGAAAGATTTAATTTAAGAGTACATTCCAAGGCAAGATTGGTTTTGGGGGGGGAGGGGCAGG
>NW_006793169.1:857640-869579 GCF_000442215.2 Lipotes vexillifer
GGCTACTATGGAGGGCCCACAAAGAGATTGGGGGTGAAAACCCAGAAGCTGCAGCCGAGGGCGGCGGGAACGCGGCTTCCTGGGAGCCCCGGACATCAGACGCGCCATCCCCCCGCCACAGACTCCGCCGCTGCCTTCAACTCCCTGGCTCCCCGGACGCCGCCGGCCTCCGCTCAGAGTACTACCGCGCAGTGCAACCTCTTCCCCAGCAGTCCCGCGCAGACCAGTACCCCACTGCAACTTACCCGCCCCGCCTGGCCCAAGGAAACCTAGGGTCCTTTCTGGACACCGAGGTCTCTCTGGAGTCTCCACCAATGCCAGAGCGCTATCAGCACGTGGAGGCGGGACTGAGCGCCCACGGCCAATCAGATCAGACGCAAAGCACGTCCCCGGCGCACATTCCTAGTTCCCGCCTTTGGGAGGGATTAAAAAAACACGGTTGGCGCCAAACTCCCGTAGTCTTCTAGGGGCTTCAGGGAAAGGGGCGGGGTCTGAGCTGACGGGGAAGGAGGGGCGCGGCTCCGCTACCGTAGGGGCAGGACCTTGGCCGAGGTAGGGGCGGTGTCTGGGAGAAGATCTTTAATGAAAGGGAAAGTAACATCTGAGAAGGCCCTGTCATTTATTTATTCTTTTTTTAAATAAATTTATTTATTTTATTTATTTATTTTTGGCTGTGTTGGGTCTTCGCTGCTGCGCGCGGGGGCTACTCTTCGTTGCGGTGCGCGGGCTTCTCACTGCAGTGGCTTCTCTTGTTGCGGAGCACGGGCTTTAGGCGCGTGGGCTTCAGTAGTTGCGGCACGCGGGCTCAGTAGTTGTGGCTCCCGGACTCTAGAGCGCAGGCTCAGTAGTTGCGGCGCACGGGCTTAGTTGCTCGGCGGCATGTGGGATCTTCCTGGACCAGAGCTTGAACCTGTGTCCCCGTGTTGGCGCCACCAGGGAAGCCCTATTTAGTTCTTTATTCTATTAATTCGATTGATTGTTAACCGGGTAATCACTGTTTTCCCTCAGACACTTTACTGAATGATAAGCAATTTACCTCAGGGAGTTTGGAGCTTCGAGGAGGGGATACAAGGCCAGTGGGGTGGGAGGGAGAGGAGTGCTTTTTAGAGGTAGACTACCGGCGTCGTCTCTTAGAACCTGCAGGAATCTGAGGTGCCTGTAGGGTCTGGCCTCCGGAGGCTGGGCCTGCGCCATTGATGGGTGGGGAAATAAAGCCAACTTCCGCTGCTACCTCAACGAGGGATTTGATCTTGATCCCTAGTCCTTTCCTCCTGTTTTGTCCACTTTACCAACTTGCAACTGTCATAACAATTTATTGCATATTTTAAAAGTTTTCAAAAAGGCCCCATTTGGGAGAAAATGTTCTCTGGAAGAATACTGGTTTCCTAGATTCTCCCCCAACCACCTACCTTCGCTTCTGAAGAGAAGTTAGTCAGCCAGCATTCCAGGTAGTGGAAAGGGAAATAGTAGAGGGTGTGCAATCACAAGGCACTTGGTGTTGCTGGAGCATAAAGCGCGAGGTGAGGCTGGAGAGGGAGGCAGGGGTGAGACTTTGAAGCCGCCATAAGAGCTCGTCTTAGGGCGGGGTTGGGGAGCACCACTGAAGGATATTAAGCTTGGGGTGCTGGTGATCTGATTTGCATTAGTAAGATCTGTTGGCCTTGAGAAGCAGGATTTTGAGATGCTGTTGCTGTGATCCAAGCTAGAGAAGATGAGGACCTGAGGGAGATGGCAGGTAGGCTAGGGGATTGATTTTAGAATATGTAGGAGATGAAAGTGACAAAACTTAGCAATTAGTTGAATACTGGTTTTCACCATGAGTGCTTAATGATAGCATTCATCAAAAAATATTTATTGAGAAAATAGCATATGTGCCTCAAAAATAACTTAAGATTTCCAGCAAAATTATCTTCCAGAAAAGAATGACCTTATAATTTAAGCCCTTACAAAGTCTCTCATTTTTACTGGTACTCTCTTTAATGGGGGAGGGGGGAAGCTGGGTATAAAAATATTTGCTTGGAAAGATCTCATTGCCAATTTGGCATACTTACAGAAGCCAACTGAAGGAATCAGTAATTTTCTTAAGGAAACAAAGTAGTAGATTTGCTTTATGGAGTCTGAACTCACAATTGCAAATGCTGCTAACGTAAAAGCAATTTCTGAAGAAGATCTTCATGTAATCTATGAGATATAGTGTTAAGGGCAAAAAAGTACAATGCAAGAATGAGGAAAAGAATATACATATATTTTCTTGTTTTTGCTTAACGATACATTAGAACCTCATAAAAAGAGTACTGTATGGTATCTTGAAGCCACCACTTAAGTATTTTTACATGGAAGTATGCATGGATTTTCTTCCTTTTTTAAATTACAGCTTTATTTAGATATAATTCACATACCATATATTTTACCTATTTAAAGTGTTGAGTTTGCCTTTTTATAACCTTTTACTTTTGAACTATGGAAGTGTTTCATATATTAAAAGATTGAATTAAGTCAGAAAGAAAACATGCAGAAATGGAAAATAAATCTAAATAAATGAAACTGTGTAAACAAGAGAAATATAACCACATAGACAAAATCATTATTTTTTTTTAACATCTTTATTGGAGTATAATTGCTTTACAATGGTGTGTTAGTTTCTGCTTTATAACAAAGTGAATCAGTTATGCATATACATATACTCCCATATCTCCTCCCTCTTGCATCTCCCTCCCACCCTCCCTATCCCACCCCTCTAGGGGATCACAAAGCACCGAGCTGATCTCCCTGTGCTATGCGGCTGCTTCCCACTAGCTGTCTATTTTACATTTGGTAGTGTATATATGTCCATGCCACTCTCTCACTTTGTCCCAGCTTACCCTTCCCGTTCCCTGTGTCCTCAAGTCCATTCTCTAGTAGGTCTGTGTCTTTATTCCCATCCTGCCCCTAGGTTCTTCATGACCATTTTTTTTTTTTTTTTTTAGATTCCATATATATGTGTTAGCATACGGTATTTGTTTTTCTCTTTCTGACTTACTTCACTCTGTATGACAGACTCTAGGTCCATCCACCTCACTACAAATAACTCAATTTCATTTCTTTTTATGGCTGAGTAATATTCCATTGTATATATGTGCCACATCTTCTTTATCCATTCATCTGTTGATGGTCACTTAGGTTGCTTCCATGTCCTTGCTATTGTAAATAGAGCTGCAGTGAACATTGTGGTACATGACTCTTTCTGAATTATGGTCTTCTCGGGGTATATGCCCAGTAGTGGGATTGCTGGGTCATATGGTAATTCTACTTTTAGTTTTTTAAGGAACCTCCATAGTGTTCTCCATAGTGGCTGTTTCAATTTACATTCCCACCAACAGTGCAAGAGGGTTCCCTTTTCTCCACACCCTCTCCAGCATTTATTGTTTGTAGATTTTTTGATGATGGCCATTCTGACTGGTGTGAGGTGATACCTCATTGTAGTGAAATCATTATTTTAAGTGACATTTGAACACGGTGCTCTGACTGTACATCATGAGTGGGATATATTCTAAGGACTAAAAGAACTGCAAAGAAATCTTATACCTCACGCAGCAGTTTTACTGTTAGTATTAACATTGTAATTTTAAAACTATTTTATGTATATTGTAGGATAAAGAAATATGTAATATGTTAGGTATGTTAATAATAAATAATAATAAATATATTACATAATAAATATGTAATATGTTAAGATATTTAGTGAAAGAGAAAAGAGATCCAAGCATGAAATAAAAAAAAATTAGGGGTGAAATCCTATACTATTTTGTGTGAATTGGACATGTCAGCATGAACTCATGATTTTTTAAAATACATATCCCTTATTTCTGTTCCTTAAAGGGTCTGGAAGCAATGATACCCTGTAGCAATATGTCATTAACACACCTGAGACCCAAATCAGGATTTCTAAATACTATTTTCCACTGGAAGGGAGATCTGCTGAGAATCCTCATCGCCTGAACAGATTAGCTCCTAAGGGCAGAGAGCAGGATGAAGAAGGAGGGGGAGTCTATCAAAAGGAACAAGTGCAAGATACTCAGTATCCTGAATATGGGTAAGTGGCTAGGCTTAACATTTCCAGTGATAGTATTTTTTTACAGTTTTTAAAAATTCTCTCACTCAAATAATTTAGATGAAAGTGCTCTGGAAATTTGTTAGAAATTTCAAAAAGTGCATCTAGTTGTGGTAAATAAAGATGCCTGCAAATTATTTGGAGAAAGCAAATAGAATTTGCTTTCTATTTGAGCTGGAACATCAGCCTTCTCCCTTGGACCGGGACTTATATCATTGGCTCTATAGTTCTCAGAACTACGCCACCGGCTTTCCTGGGCCTCCAGCTTGCAAAAGGTAGATTGTGGAATTTCTTAGCCTCCATAATTGTGTGGGCCAATACGAACAAATCAACCAACCAATCAACCTGTATCTATTTCCATATCTGTCTCTCTATAAAATCTCCTATTGGTTCCGTCTCTCTGGAGAACCCTAATACCCTGGGTAACTGCCCAGGATTTTGCAGAACAGAGCCCAGTGCTGGCTGGGGCTGGTCTGTGCTTCTAGCCCAAATGGTTCCTGAGTCTCCTCTGTTCCAATTTGCAGAGGAGGAAGTGAGGTGTGGAGATGTGAAGAGGGGTGTGATCTTTTCCACAATGAATTGGTAGAAGAGCCTGTGAAGACCAGGTGGGTGAAAACGATGCTGGGGCCAAGCCCAGATGGGTGCCATTTCAAGGGGCATACCATATTCCAGGTGCTTAGGCCACATGATCTATACTGCGTGCAACTGTGTAAAGTTGTTGTTTGTCCTCATTTTATAGATCAGAGAAGGCTCAGAGAGATCAAGTGACTTGCCCCACAGCTAAATTCCAACTGAAGTGCCTGTTTTGCAGCTGGAACTCAAACCCAGATCTAGTTGCTCTGAGGCCCATGCTCCTCCCAGGAAGCCCTGCCCTCTCTCTTGTCTGTGACCATCATGAGCCCCCTGCACAATGATTTGTTTGTACATCTGTCTACCCGACTAGCCTGTGAAAGCTTTCAGGATAAGCCTGTGCATTTTAAATCTTGGATGCCCAGTATGTAGCCCAGTGTTGGCTGAGTGCATGCATGTTTATGTGTCGATGCCAAAGACCAGACGTTACCCATCACTTGCAACCCTCCAGTCTAATCCTTATTCCCTGGTGTCTTGTCCTGCCTTGTCCGCAGGTTTATTATGAGAGACTCTTTCAAGAGCCCATATGGCGGCGTTCCTCACCTCTCCCGTAGCTTTGCTTGTAATTTAAATTTCCTTCACTCTCAAAAGCCTTTATAGGGTCATCAACTATACAGCACAAATAGAGGTTAAAAAAAGAAGTTAAAAGGATGCAGTGTAAAATGTAATGCTTCTAGTAAATGTTGCTGTGTCTCTGAAGGTTTCCGTCCATTGCTTTAGTATGAGGGTCACTGCCTCGGGTACATTTGTCTTCAAGGAGAGGGAGTGAAAACTAGCCACAGAGAACCAGTCATGCCTCTTTCTGGTTGACAAAGCAGCCAGTAGCAAGTAGATGTTGGGATCTGCAGGAGCCAGGGGGTGGGTGTAGGGACAGAAGGGATCATGCTTTTGAGTCAAATGAAAGGAAATTTCATAAGGTGATGTGGGATGCGCGGCTTTCTCCATATCTCTGGACCTGGATTCTCTGATACCAGGAAGTATCGTATTCATTTATACCAGGAAGGCAGAGGTGCTCAGTGGGGAGAACTGGAAGCCCATCCCACTCTGGGCACCATCAGAAGCTGGCATTAGATGTGGAGTATGGTCCTGCCGATGCATCCTAACTGAGGAGGCGAGGGTGATGAATTGGGGAAAGGTGGAAAGTTCTAGAACTATTTCAAAGAAGAGCTCAATTTTTTTTCCATACAGCATACAGCAGACCTGCTGGCAGGGAGTAGGCAGACTGAGATTCCTCACTGTGCTCTGGAAGTAGATACAAGTCACACCTAAGGTGCACATTCAAAGTAGGAAAGAGAATGGCTGCCGCCCATTTGGGGCTGGGTGGTGTTTGAATGCTTCCCTTCTGCAGGATATAAGGGCCTTGTTCTGTATCAAACCACAATTGTCATTCCTGCCACAAGCACTAATGTTGGGGTCAAAGGTGCATATGATCATCAGTTCGAAGTGACCAGGTTTTCCTACAGAAAACTTTGGGACCATGACACACCGTTTTCCTAGAATGGATTGAATAACTTCATGTCTTCAGGCAAAGGCCTCTATTTTACCTCTGACACCTAAGATGTTTCACAACAGTGCATGTTTGCTAACCCCGTTGTATGGTCCCTGAAGCCCTCGCCTCAGTGGGGAGCCCGTGGGGGGAGTGGAGTTCAGCAACTGGTAATTTCAGTTTTCCCACCTGGCAGGTGGGGTAAGGCCATGCACTTCTGGAAGCTCAGATCCCGGCAGCACTGCATTCTCCTGCCATCACGTGAATCCATCCTCACCGCCAGCTTGGCCAGACCACTTATGAGTCCCGCGTACTCAAGTTGTCTGGCCTGCCCACCATTCAATATCTTGTTTTCCCTTTACATCAAAATCCAAGACTCAAATGATCAAATATTCTTTTCTGGCTTAGATGTATGTACACCCTAATCACAGTTCTAAAATCTTTGCCCTGCAATTCACTGTATCTTGGCATTGGTTTTTCCTCTTCCCCATTTACTTTCATTACCTTTTTATTTTCAATTAAACCTATTATTTTCAGATAATTGTAGATTCACATGCCCTTAAGAAACAATATTCTTCACCCAGCTTCCCCCAATGGTGACGTTTTGCATAGCTATAACACAATATCAAAACCAGGAAACTGGGCTTAATGCCTTTTGTTTACTCTCATAGGCACTAGGGATTTTTGTGGGGTGTTTTTGGCTGTGCCGTGTGGCGTGCGGGGTCTTAGTTCCCCAACCAGGGATCGAACCCATGCCCCTTGCACTGGGAGCATGGAGTCTTAACCACTGGACCACCAGGGAAGTCCCGGCACTAGGGATTTTTAAAATTGGGAGTTGAGGAATCGCATTCGTTATCACATTTTTAAGATTTCTAATCAGATTAATCAGGTAGCAGATAAGGGTCCAAACAAGAGGAAGAGACGTGGCTTCTCTGGGAGGAAAGAGTTCCTAAGGCCTCCAGCTCTGTAATCTCTAACATAGGGATCAGAGAAAATCAGTTTACAATGTGTAATGATATGTCTTTATTTCATCAACAGAAATGGTGTCTAGACAAAATTCAGTTAACACTAGCAATTCAATTGAGTTGGTTTTTTTTTTGCACAATAGTATATTTACAATGAGTAAATGAAGTTTCAATTCATTAGTTCATAGCAATGCTTTTTTTTTCCCAAAAAGGTAAAAATTCTTAGTTACAGAGAATAAGCATCAACAGCCATTTCATTTTTTACAATTAAAAACCACAAGAAAAACCACAATCACTTAGAAAATAAAGACAAGCCTAAGAACTAGTACAATAAAATGATGCATTGAATTAAGTTACATTAATCGCATAGAATCTGTGTAAAAAGTATGTAGAAAAACACCTGATGTAACCTGTTACAGTCGTTGACCAGTTATGAGAGGTACAGAGGGTTATACAGGTAGATATGTGTGAAAACTGTCCGTATTGTTTGACCTGGGGAGGAAGAGGAGAGGGGCTGCAGCCCCTTGCATACACTGAGAAGACCCTGTTTTGAATATGGCCTCTGGAGTTTGTAAGGCATAGATTAGAGGTGCACTTGCATCAGACTGGTTCTGGAACAAATTCTCACGGGCCCTTCGGGCCTCACAAGCAAAGGTGGTGCTTGCCTTGAATGGCTCACTGTGTCTAACCAGCGCCCGAAGCTCCTGCACGCCTGTGGAAGCTTCCCGATCACACTAGAAGTGGCAGGTCTTTTACCTCGGTGCATGAACGGGCATCCCAGCATTTACACGTGCGAAATGCATTGTTAGGACTCATGTGGAGGTCACCGCTCTGTCTCCAGACATGTTTTGGTAGAAGACTTAGCATCAAACTGTAGGAAAAACCCTTTTTGTCCAAGTCCCTTCACTCTTTCCTGTCCCCACGGGAACGTTTGGCACCGCAGGGGAGTCTACCTGAAATGAAGGCTCTGGGTGCACTTCTGCGTCTAAGGAGGCCACTGTGTTATCTGAGGTCAGTCCACTGGAATGGAAAAGAAAGTCAGAGCTGTTTGTCCATTGCTTGAGAGTGCAATGCACACACCACGTCACAACAGGCAATCAAAGCTACGAAAGTGGGCCTCTGCAACCAAGTGGGTTTTCTTCACAAAATGGCAGCATCCTTTTCATATTACAATGAAAATGCACTGATATCCATGTGATATAAATATTATCTCCCAGGGTGGAGTGTAGGAAAATACTATACACTTTTCTTTGCAAGAAATGTTTTTGCACCGTCGGTTGAATAATTTATCCTCCATCCGCCACAATAGGTCTTTTCTATGTACAAAGACTATTTGCACGCAGTTTTGTGTACAAATATATTCTATTCTACAGCATCCGTCTTGGATGCCTGGGTCAGGAGATGGCTCGGGCTGTATTTGGCACACACAGCTTGAACACAATGCCCCCGTGCACACAGACTGCCCGCACGAATGCCAACTCCACACAGGCGTTGATCTGAGGACTGACTCGCCAGGAACGGAACCTACAGCAAAATCCTCAATTTGGGGACGAAAGACCAACTCATGGTCCAGTGAGCAGCTTTATTCTTTTATTTTTTAATCTTTTGGCCGTGCTGTGTGGCATGTGGGATCTTAGTTCCCTGACCAGAGATTGAACCCGTGCCCCCTGCATTGACAGTGCAGAGTCTTAACCACTGGACCGCCAGGGAAGTCCCAGCTTTATTCTTTAAAAAAAAAAGTATGTTTCTTTGCCTATTTATAGTGATTTAAGGACAAAACTTGATTCTGGCTGCCTTCTTGATTGGCAACTCCTCCAACCATTGCTAAGCACTAGTGGCACCGTTTGAAGTCATGTATTAAGCGGCTCCTGGTTGAAATGGGGTATAATGTATAGAACTAGGTAGCTAATAGGGTTTTGAAAGAGCTTTGCAGGCTTTTACACATTTTGGGAGGATTATGCTCAACATAGCATGTGGATCAGCTTGAAGGGGCAGGATTCAGTGGTTTCTTAAAAGGCGTATCATTTTCACACCTTTGTTTGTTTCTTCTTCTTTAATGGCAATCATAAAGCATTAAAAGAGAAAGTGTAGGTTTAGACCTCTTGATGGTACACTGGACTTCACAGTGTGCCCGCCTGGCTTTTAGCAGTCCCCTCATACAAGTCCTGTTGCTGGTCCCTGCCTTCCTTTTCAAGGAGAAGTGGCAGTTGACATAGTAATCACCAGCATTTTTTTTTTTTTTTTACTTCCTTGGGAAAGCAACACAAGGATTAAATCCAAAATCATAGTGCATCTTAAAAGCAGCATACCTTTAGAAAGACAGTTAATAAATTACTTGTATACTATACAAAATAACATTTCCTAGTGCAGCATCACCTCTGACGCCTGAGTCATTGTTAGGGAACCCAGAAGAGAAGGAGCAGGTGGGCTAGTGACTTTGCCAGATCTTTCTTTGTTCATTTTTACAACGGTTTTGTTCCAGAATCAGTATGTCATGAAGTTCTTTTATTCAAGGCACCCCCAGATAACGAAGAGAAACAGACACATACGGCAAAGCATGCACCTGCCCAGGCCTGACCAACCTGAACGAAGTGAGGTTGTCCGGAGACACAAGTAGAACAAAGGCAGATCCGACCGGAGGACTAGTTTCAGGCGGATGTTAACTAGCCACAGGGCCACCTCCACTGTCCCCGTTCCAACAGCCCATGCCTGACCCAGCCACCTGGAGACACAACTTGCCTGTCGCAGGGACCCTCCTGAACATTCTGTAGCTGGAAGAGTCCTTTATATCTGTAAGGATGGACCCTTAAAGATACCACTAAGTGTCACCATGCCGTGCAGATGCTATTCCTTGCTGTTAACTTGCTTTTCTCTTTCAGAAAAGACACGAGTTGCACTAAGGGATCCCAGGGAAAGGAGACAGGCTGGTTTTTAAAATTCCACTTGAGGCAACTTGGGACTCTGGTCCCTAGCTAGTCCTCCCTTTGAATCAACCCGGAAATAATCTTGACAAGCACATGGTTCGGAGCCGTAAGAGACACAGACGCGTCACGTCAACAATTGCACAAAGCCAGTCGCTTGTTCCTGGTCGACAGTGAACCAAATCCCAATAACTTGTTCACATCTCTAAGAAATCGAAAGACAGTTTCTCCAGCAGTGTTTTTAACCAGTTCCCACGGCCAGGGTGGCAGGGGTGTGACTGGGGCAGAGGAAGAAACGCGAGGCAGGGGCTGGTGGGAGGAGACTGTGGGCTGAGTTAGCAGGGAGGGGAATAGAAGACACCCCTCCCCCCCCAGCGGGAGGCCTGCCGTGCAGGACAACAGAATGGGGACAGCACGAATGGGACCACGACTACCAGATGCACATGTGTTGGTACCAGGGTCAGTCACGCCAACGGGCTGGTTTAGACCTTGTTACAATATGAGCAGAAAACATTCCTTTTTCCAAAGAAGAGGAGGTCACTTAAAAAAGGCAACAAGAGAGTTAAAAAACTAAAAAAATACTGTTGGCCGACTCTTCTACCAGAACACACGCCTGTGATGGATCACGTGATTCACACCAAGTTTAAATTCGAGCTGTCACCAGTTTTTCCCAAAGGCAAACCTCACGGTGAAGCACAGAACTCTTCTACCAGGCCAAGAAATCCCAACAGCCGCAAGTAAAACGGTACCTCCAACTCAGAGCTGGATCACAGTCTGTCTCAGACAAGCACGCACCATACATACACATGTGAGAAAAAACAAAAACCCAGAGGCAGGTTTTAAAAGTGGAACTATTTTCAAAGAAAAGCCTTTTTTTTTTTTTTTTAATCCTACCGCATGAACCAACAAATTTCTGGCATTCATACATATTTAAACATTTAGCACTAATATTTGTACAGAAAAAAGTTAATACTAAAGCATACGTTACTATGATTTCACTTTTCGCCTACGTCATATACTAATTTCCCCTTTTACATGCAGCTTTAATATCTTCCAAACAATGGCACAAATAAAGAAACAAAATCAACCACCTAGTCCCCACTGCCCACCACCCCATCCCCACATCAGACTGTTCAGGACTTTTCCTGCAGCCGGCCCGGAGGAGGGAGGGAGCTGATCTCTCCCCTGCGCCGGCTGTGGCATCCGGCACACCTTCCTGTAAACGTGGCCAGGGGCCAACGTGCCCCCTGAGCCAAGGGAAGCTGCTCTCTGTGGGTTGCAAGCCAACTAGTTTTGCAGCAAGAGAAGGAAATGATCATCAGGTGAGGGTAAGGTGTGTGCCTGGCGAGTGGGGGGCAGGGAGGGCTCCTGGCCATGTCGTGTCCAAAGCCTCAGAAAGAAATCTGCCTTCGGACTAGAGAAGGGTGGAAAAATCTCAGAATTCAACTCAAAGCATTTGGAGAAAGAAGGGAGAAAGAAATGCTTTTGCCTGAGTCAGGGACAGACCTCAGGCTAACATCTGTCCTGCTCTCTCCTACTCTGGGCCAGCTGCGTTAACCCCAGGACGGCCACCTAAGGGCGGCACCCCCAGGGCTGTGATTCAGACCCCCTCAGGTGAGTCCCTGGCGGGAGGCAGGTCCTGGGCTGGGAAGCTGGCTTGCTGAGCAGCCAAGTCGTTCGACGGAGAAGTTCCTACTATACTATGCTTCCGAGAGCAAGCAGAGGCCTGGGGAAGTGTTGAAATGAATGGGACTTACTCCCGGGCTGAGAAAACAGTTCTAACTTGCCATTTAGGAGCCAATGCCTGCTGAGTTCTGGTACAAAATCACGATTCCTGCTGTTTCGAT
>NW_006793169.1:869623-874067 GCF_000442215.2 Lipotes vexillifer
CTTTTGAGTGACGTCCAAACTGTTTCCCCACTTAGGAATCTGAACATCCAGCATCAACTCTGAACTCTCTGCATTTAAACTTTGCTTAGGAAAAGGTGGGGAGGAGGTGAAATATAAAAATATTCAAGCAGATTATTGTCTACATCCTAGGATGAATTCATTATTTGGCAAGATTGTTTTTCCTACGTAATTATCACCTGAGCGCTTTTTAAATTAGCTAACTGTTTTACTTTTTAAACTAAAAGCAAAGAATATACAGTTTACTTGAGTTATACTGAAGTGACAACTTCATTTAAGAAAATAGGTTTGACCCAAAACTCAGTGCAAGTGGCAAAGTTGACCTTGACTGTACAGTATCTGCAAGAAAAAAACCAAACCCACAATACTCAACTGGCACCATCTGATGGTGCCCAAACCAAACCAAACAAACAAAAAAAGGTCTGAAATAAAACCTCAAAGAAAGCATCCAACATTGAATTCTGTCCATAAATAAGCACAACTTGAAAGTGAACCGTGAAGCAAGAAAAATGACCACCTTAACAATCACAAACTAGTTCTAGCGTCAGAGACAAAAGAAGAGGAATGTTGAAACCTGTTTATAAACGAGAAACGAAGTTTCCAGTTTTAGGATGAGAAAATTGAGGCATGCAGGACTTTTGCATATGGAGAGAGATATATATTTTATATATATATTATATATAATATGTACAGTCTAGCTATAAAACTTTGATGTGTATAGAAGCTGTCTTCAATGAAAAAAATTGAACATTCAGAAGAAATTCCTGAGATAGGGTTTGTGACATGGGCCACTGAGAAAAAAAATCCGTGGTTGGGTCCTAGAGGTGTTATAGTCTATCCCTGTTAAGACTGAAATGAACCCACAGACAGACAGCATCATCACTGTCGTCTTTCCTTGCCTGAGCAAGGGGTAGCACCATCGTGAAGGTAACTATATATCGCTCCTGCTTGAAGGGAGGAGAGAATACTTGGAAACAGTATTGCTGCTAAGACTGCTGTAGTGTGCACCAAATTCCTTCTTGGTTCTTCCAGACGACAGACAAACGGCACCGCAGGCTGACCCATGGACACCTGGGTGGGAGAGGGTTGAGAATTAGGAGGCAGGCCGTCACTAGGTGTAATCTTTCCTGGGCTGTTCATCAGTTGTACACTTATCAGTCATTTCCTGGCAGAAGTCCACGGTCACCGTTTGGCTCCTGGGTTCCAGAGGAGGTCCTCTGTCTGAGAAGGTTCCTGGGTCAGTGCCTTCCAGCCTCCGAGCAGAAGTACAGTTCTCTGAGGCGCTGCTGGGCGCCCATGGGGGCCCGGGGGCCGCTGTGCCCTGCTCCAAGCAGCAGGGCACGCTTTCCTCCACTGCACACTGGGGGGCGGCAAGGTTCTGCTCCACGCCCAAGGGCACGGGGTTCATACCGGAGGCTGTGGGGAGACCCACGGGTCTGAGGACAGGGCAGTACCGATGCAGGGCCTGGATCTGCTCCGGGCTCTGGATATCTCGGCAGACTTCCTGGGAAAGGCAGGAGAAGTTGTCCAGCAGTTCCCCCATGCACGCTTTCAGCTGATTCCTCTCTGACAACAGCTTCTCTTTCTCACACACCTGAATAGAAGAAAGAGAAAAGGCCTGATCCAGCCTGAATGGGAGGATCCAGCATCTTGTTTTCTGGAGCTTTTCTTTTCTTTTCTTTTTAAAAAAATTTTAACAGGTTTATTGAGGTTTAATTTACATGCCATAAAATTCATTAATTTCAAGTATGAAACAATCAATGATTTGTAGTCAATTTATAAAGTTGTGTAACCATCCTATGATACAATTTTAGAACAGTCCCATCACCCCAAGAATCTCTTTCACTTCCACTGCAGTCACTCCCCATGCCTACCCCCCGCCTCAGGCAACCACTCACCTGCATTCTATCTCTATAGATCTACCTTCTCTGGAATTTCATATAAATGGAATCATACAAGCCCACTTCATTATTTTTTTCTATTCTTTTTCAAATTCTTTTCCCATTTAGGTTATTACAGAATATTGAGCAGAGTTCCCTGTGCTATACGGTAGGTTCCGGGGTTTTTCCAGCTTTGGTTTTTGCATCCTACATTATAGTGTAACTCATAAATGACTAGGTCAGGATCTAGAAACTTAAAAGATGAGAGCCTGGACACATACTTCGGCCAAGTCTCCCATCTGAGCAGCCCATCCAGATGTGCCACTGACCCTGACACCTTCCCTGTGGTAGCTTCTTTTCATGCCTCTCTGAGGCCCAGCCGATTGACCAGCAAAATCACTACCAACCAGAAAACTGCAGAGAATCAAGGTTCCAGTTTCCTGGAATTTGGGGTTTGCAGAGAATCCATTGGAAAACTCTCAGTCCTAAACCCTGTAGTTGAAAATCTCCCCCAAATGCATTAGGTTGCGATTTCTGAAGGTCAAAAAACAGTCCATCAGTTCCAACTATATGACATTCTGTAAAAGGGCAAACCCATAGAGATAGTAAAAAGATCAGTGTTTGCTAAGGGGTGGGGTGGGGGAGGGAGGGATGAAGAGCTGAAGCACAGAGGATTTTTAGATGAAGCTACTCTATGTCACTGTCATGGTGGATACATGCCATTCATTATACATTTGTCCAAACCCATAGAACATACAACACCAAGAGTGAACCCTAAGGTAAATTATGGACTTGGAGTGATTATGATGTGTCATTATAACTTCATCAGTTGTAACAAACGTACCACTCTGGGGAGGCTGTGAGTGTGCAGAGGTAGAGGGCAGGTGGGAACTATGTATTTTCCCTTCAATTTTGCTGTGAACCTAAAACTTCTCTGAAAAAAAGCAAGTCTATTTAGAAAAAAGACAATGAAAATTGCAAAAAAAAAAATCAACCATCAGCAGTTTCACATGATTCAATCCTACACTTCCGTGGTGGCGCAGTGGTTAAGAATCCATCCACCTGCCAATGCAGGGGACACGGGTTCGAGCCCTGGTCCAGGAAAATCCCACCTGCAGCGGAGCAACTAAGCCCGTGCACCGCAACTACTGAGCCTGTTCTCTAGAGCCCGTGCACCACAACCACTGAAGCCCGTGCGCCTAGGGCCCGTGCTCTGCAACAAGAGAAGCCACCGCAACGAGAAGCCCACGCACCGCAACGAAGAGTAGCTCCCGCTTGCCGCAACTAGTGAAAAGCCCGCGCGCAGCAACGAAGACCCAACGCAGCCAAAAATAAAAATAAATAAATTTATTTTTTAAAAAATCCTATATCAGTAGGCTCTCTGGCCTCTGTAGCTGATGGACTGAACACAACGGCACAGGTGGCTGAGGACTGTGCCGTGAGTCCCAAGACCAGTTCTCTCTGGACACAGGAAGCAGGGACAGAGGTGAGAAGGCTGAGCCCTAGAGTACCAGCCCAGGGTCCTGAGATATTCTCCTTAGAGAAAACCCCACATAAGCTCTTGTGTTACTAAAATTCATCACCCCATCAGAGAGGTGAATTTAGCCACCACAGAGGAGAATGATGAAGGTTTTCCCATAACTAGCTGTGTGAGGAGAGAAAAAGAGGACGCTCCGTGATGTGCACGCAGTGGAATGGATGGAGAAACGGGACATCTGAAGCGCTGTGGAGTGATCCCTCACCCTTTGCAAAGGTGCGCAGGAGAGATAAGAGGATGCGAGACGATGGGAAAAAGAGCGGGGGAGAGGGAGAGAGAGAGAGAGAGAGAAGCAAACATACCAGTGGGTCTCCTACATGGGAGGTGCACGTGCCGAAAGACGAATGCAATCTGGCAGGCAGTGTGGACATGTGTGTCGGAGACAGAGATTTACACGGGGAAAGGGCACCTGCTAAAATATTTATAAATTTATCAAGAAAACATGTTTTAAAAATGAAAAATAAACAGATGTACAAGTGCAACTCGAGAGGAATACATTTCGCAAGTTTGCAAAAGCAGAGTGAGCGGCGTGCTGGAGACCGCGTGGGTGCGGGCGGGAGTGAGTGGGCGCGGGAACCGGGCCTCTCGGGGCGGGACCAGACTGCCCCCGCCCACCGGGAAAGGGCGCCACTCCCCAGAGCGGGGGCGGGTGTGGAGTAAAACACATCCGGAGGGCTGGTGAAGAGAAGAAATCTTACACTCGTGGCTGTGCAGCTTGGACCTCCTTACCTGGACCTGCAAGTCTGCAAAATGGGAGGCAACACCAGCCCCAGGAGGGATTGCGGTTTCCATTCTGCCACATCATCCTGGCCAAGCCACCCACCCCGCCACGTCCACTGATCTACGAAAGGTCCTGGGCCACTTTCTAGGGGGAAGAAGATGAAATGCTGCACGTGACAGGGTTTTGGCTCTCTGCAGGAAAGGCAGTATAAATCAAGGCCTCGGTTAAGAACAGGATGCTCTAAGTCACAGGTGTACATCGACGAGCACGCGACACTCTCGTTCAGCA
>NW_006793169.1:874860-877891 GCF_000442215.2 Lipotes vexillifer
TTCAGCAGGGAAATGCAGCACATTACTCAAGGGGTTTCCAAAAAAGCAGGGGGAGAAATAGGAGATGCCTTCTTGGTTTCTCAACCGAACAATATTAGCAAAGAGCTTGAGGTATCTGCCAGGGGTATGGCTTAGACTTTCCTATTTGCTCAGTATTACAAAATTACACAGAGAAGAGTGCTAATTACAAAAAATCAGGCGTTTCTCAAATATGGATGATTATAGTTATTCTCGTACCTGAAAAAGAGTGTAGGGCCCGAATTACTATAGACATGTGCTTAAGGCCCCGAAACCTTATACCCAGCAGGCTCAGCCTTGCTTGGGTCCCCACCTAAGCCCAGCAGGCTTTCCAAAGACCCACACTCATCAGCAGCAATAACTTGCTTCCTTATGTTGGCTTAAATTAAACATTTTTGTTGTTGCTAAAACAACATTAAAGAAAAATCTGAAGGAAAGAAGGAATTTGTAATCTCATGACTCAGTCACAATTTCTAATACATTTTAGGGCAACATGAGAGGCTTCTCAAGACTTGTCTTGTTGTGAGGAACCTACAGTCTAGGGCCAGGGCTGAGGAGACAGACACATACACAGATAATGCAAGACTAATGTGGTAAGTATGAAGCCAGAGGTCAGATCAGGGCCCTGAGGACAGGTGCTCAGCTTCACCAGGGACTCAGGAAAGGGGCTTTTTGGAGAGGTGACAGTAACCTGACTCTTAAGGAACAAAGGACGTAGTCAGAGAAAAAAACAGCCGAGGACTGTCCGAGGTAGAGGAGAAATAGCAGAGGCATGAGCACACAGGTAGAAAACAGCAGGAGATGGGGCTGAGGGGAAGTGCATCCAGTTTGATTTTATTGGGGGTCCAGTTCCAAGAAGGGAGAGGACGGTGATGCTGGAGGGTAGACCGAATCACGGAGAACACAGTGCATCTTGCTAAGGAGCTTGGCCTTTATTTTGTAGGTGATGGCAGCCACTGAACATGGGCACATTTTCCCTGCTTGGTTGGTGTTAATTAAATTAAGAGAAAACGAAAAAAAAGACCCCGAGGTCCAGGACTATCTTGATAACAGGTAACATTTACGTCGGCTTCTCAAATGTCTTATTTTGCTCTTAGGTTCTCGTTAGGACAACGGCTTACCAGGAGGCAAAGGACCGCCACGTATAGCCTGAAGACCCAAACTTAGATCATGACCACAGTCCGTGGCCTCCCTCTTCTTCAGCCTGACACAGACAGGGCACGTGGGATGAGTTTCCAGGATTTGGCCGGCAGAAAGGCTGAGCTGAATGAAGTTGCGTCAGTCGCCTTCAAGGGTACAGTCAGGAGCCAGAGGCCACCTGGATTTACTTCCTGCAGCTTAAGGTTGCTTATCAAGGAGAAGGGAGTGCAGAGCTCTGAGTGAGGGGGAGGCGTGGGAGATGGGAGATTATTCCCCGAGACAAAATACTCTCAGGCACAGGGAGGAGGTGACAGCCACTTTGAGGCAGAATTCGAGACCCTGGGGCTGTGAAGGGCTTCAAGAGATCACGTGGCTGGGCGACCCCTGGTGGTAGGCTGGTGTCCTGCTTCTAACCTACACTCCTCCATGGGAGGTGGGAGAAAGCAGTGCAAATAACAAGATTTGGAATCAGGCAGCTGGGTTTGCATTCAAGCTCTGCCACATAGTGGGGAGTTACCTAACCTCTCTGCACTACGGTTTTCGCCTTTGTAAATGGAGATAAAGTAGAACCTAAATCATAGGGTTGATGTGAGGATTACATGTGATCACCTACAGAAAGAGATTAGAATAATATCTGGTCCACATATGCATGCAGTAAATGTTAGCTCTCAGCACATGTTGAATGGAAAATAAAAAAGAAGCACCTCTAGGGGACGGAAGGAATGGGAGTTTGGGATTAGCAGAGGCAAACTATTATATATAGAATGGATAAACAACAGGGTCCTACTGTAGAGCACAGGGAGCTATATTCAATATGTTGTGACAAACCATAATGGAAAAGAATATGAAAAAGAATATATATACGTATAACTGAGTCGCTTTGCTGTACAGAGAAATTAACACAACACTGTAAATCAACTATACGTCAATAAATACGTCAAAAAAAAATATACGGATGGCTAAAAGATATAAAATACTGACGAACAGTCACACACCTGCACAGACACACGCATTACAGATATAAAGCTATTATTTTTGTTGAGAACTCGTTTAAAAATCAACTCGAACTTCCCTGAACGGTGGCCTTCTCTCTACCTCTCCGGCCTTCACTACTGTAACCTTACATCAGCCCCGGTCACTCCAGGTTGCTGACAGCAAAGGGCGGGCCAACTCACCAGTTTGCGGATTTCACATTCTAAGTTCTGAATACAGTCCAGCTTCCTCTTGCGGCAGCGCTGGGCCGCGATGCGGTTCTTGCTGCGCCGGCGGACGTCGTGAATGAACTCTAACTGCTCTGAGGTTAGCTTGTGCATCTTAATCATCATCTGGAAATCATTCCTTGGAAGATCTGTGATTTGATCTACAGGAAAGGGAAGTTTGACCTGGAACCAAGAATAACAGAACATGATTGTGGCAGCTGGATTTTTGTTTTCATTCTGGCAGGTGGAACATCAAAAATTGGAGAAACCTCCTTTTTACAATGACCAACTACTCTGAAAACGACTGAAGCAGGCAGTGATTATTCTTTCCTGTTTCAAAAATAAATAAGATGCAAAATTCAGATAATCAAACAGAATGTGAGTACACACATTATAATGTGGTTATTATTCCTGAGATCTTTGAAGCAAACAGCATGGAAAATATATACATTGTCATTGCTACAGCACTTTTGTAAGAAGGGCTCTGTAGTTAGTTGAAACCTACTCCCATTGAGTCTCAACTCAGTAAAATGACCACTTGTAGACAGACATCAACTGAAGAATCATCTAAAACACTTGAATGAAGAGAGCACTGCACACCTTGAAGATGCTGGAAAGATGAAACAGTCAGTGTAACTTGTAGTTACAACAGCATAAGGGAGACATAGGGAAAG
>NW_006793169.1:877974-886331 GCF_000442215.2 Lipotes vexillifer
AAAGAACCTGGAGGGGCTACACCAGTATGATCTAGGAGTTAGAGCTGGGCTTTAGTCCTTCCTGCCAGACGTGAGACTGCAGGCTAGTTACTTTACTTCTCTGAGCCTCAATTTCCTCATCTGCAAAACTGGGGCACGCTTTTTAGTTGCACGGTGCTATACACCCATTAGGGACTTTGTATTTTTGGAAAATACAATGGCCAACCCTTCTCACATTTTCTTTTACAACGTGATGTTGACCTTCCTCAGTCAAGAGGTGGGATGCGTGTTCCTGCCTCTCGACCCATACAATGCAGTGGGAGTGATGGTGTGTAACTTCTGAAGCTATATCATAAAAGCTGTGCAGCCTCCCCTTAGGCCTCTTAGATTGTGGTCTCTGGAGGACACCAGCTGCTGAGCCTCAAGGACACTCAAGCAGCCCTGTGGAGAGCCCCACGTGGAGAAGAACTGAGGCCTCCAGCCAACAACCAGCATCACCTCACCAGTCACAGGAATGAGCCACCTTGGACATGGATCCTCTGGGCCCAGGCAAACCTTCAGGGATTGGCCCCAGACAACATCTGACTTCACCCCCATGAGATATTCTGAGCCAGGAGTGCTCAGATGGGCCACTCCTGAATTCCAGACCCATAGAAACAGTGAGAGGTGTTAAATGATTATCATTGTTTGAAGCCACGAAGTTTGGGGGTGATTTGTTATGCAGCAACAGATAACCGATGCAGATACTATTATCAGAAAGAGTCCTACTTTCAAACTCTTGACAAATCAAGGCAGGTAAGCGTCATCCAAAGAGAGGACACTAGTCTTTTAAGAGATGGATCTATGTTCTCCTTATATTCTGTCACATGCTTCTTTACAACCCTGTGGCAGTTTGAAATCTTTCTTAGGAAAAGAACTGCTGTTCTTGTGGGCTTCCTCAGCACCCACAAGGTAGAGAACACAGGCCTGCACCTTCCATCAGTCTGCCATTGCCCTCTTCAAGACTACTGACGAGGACTTAGAGACTGAACTTATGGTTACCAGTGGGGAAGGGTGGAGGGGAGGGATAGTTAGGGAGTTTGGGATTGACATATACACTCTGCTATATTTTTATATATATATATATATATTTTTTTTTTTTTTTTTTTAAAAAATTTTTTTTATTTCATTTTTTTTGGTCTGCATTGGGTCTTTGTTGCTACATGTGGGCTTTCTCTAGTTGCAGCAAGTGGGGGCTACTCTTTATCGCGGGACGCAGGCTTCGCATTGCGGTGGCTTCTCTTGTTGCGGAGCACAGGCTCTAGTTTTAAAGAATTTTATTTACTTTGGCTGCGCCAGGTCTATTAGTTGCAGCATGCATGTGGGATCTAGTTCCCTGACCAGGGATCGAACCCAGGCCCTCTGCATTGGGAGCGCAGAGCCTTACTCACTGGACCACCAGGGAAATCCCTAAATACTGCTATATTTAAAATGGATAACCAACAAGGACCTACTGTATAGCACAGGGATCGCTGCTCAATATTCTGTAACAACCTAATTGAGAAAAGAATTTGAAAAAGAATAGATCATGTGTATGTATAACTGAATCACTTTGTTGTATACCTGAAACTAACACAATATTGTTAGTTAACCAACTATACTCCGGTATAAAATAAAAAGTTAAAAAAAAGACTCCTGACAAGGCAGAGACTTGAGGGGTCAGTTCTGGTCCTGCTCAGAAGCTTCTGGAAGAGGAAGATTGCATGTTGCTTGGCCAAGAGTCAGTGTTTCCCTGCTCGGACGGCTGAACTCCCGCTTACACTAGCGTCTGCTTTAGGTGGACCAGCAGATGGCACTATATACCTAAACTTCCTTCAGGAGCCAGGCCAGCGCTGTCCAATGCAAACAACGTGAGCTGCGTGTGTGATTTTTACATCTTCTACTAGCCACGTTAAAGGAAGTGAAAAGAAACAGGTGAAATTAATTTTAATAATATATTTAATTGAACCCAAATGGAGCTAAAATATTTTCAACATGTAATTAACATTAAAAATTATTGAGATATTTCACCTTTTGGGGGGTACTAAATTTTCAAAATCCGAGGTGTATTTTACACTTGGGGGTTCATTACAATTCAGAGGAGCCTCGTTTCCAGGGCTCAGTAGCCACGTGTGACGTATGCCTCCTGTACCGGACAGCACAGCTCTAGAAGACGGGACAAGTGGACTCGAGTGAACTTCAGTAACGAGAGAATCAGACTGGCAGGTCTGGGCTTAACTGATCAAAATATTTTGGGGTGAAGAAACCAGGTCCTCGTTACTATTCAGAAGCTGCAGCGTTATGTCTGGGTTGTTCAGGGGAGTGAGAAGGAGATATTTTATCCTAAGCTCAGGCTTTCGCTTTGGTTGCATCAGATGCAGGCAGACATGAGTCTGGATCCTGGCATTTGTGGCTCGTTAATCCCCAGGCACAAAGGCAATCCTACTCCTGCGGCTGGGTGCAATGACTTAGTCGGGTTACTTCACAGCTCTGAGCCTGTTAGACGTGGCATTTGCTGAAGGATCCCAGTGGGTGCTCTGACTGAACTTCCATAGGGCGAACTCTGTCCCATGACACCTGTCAAATTCTGGCCCAAGAGAGCAGAATCGCAACAGTGCACATCACACCATGCTCGGCTCAGCCCTGCTTTGGCCGCTAATGACGGGCAGTCAGGACAAACAGCTCCTTGTTTATGGACCCGGGAAAGGGCTTTGTCCACGGGCTGTGTTTGCACAGGGCTTATAATGATATGAAAGAATGTTTGATTTCCCTTTTATACCCTCTGGATAACAAACAGACACTCAGATCCTGGATGGTACCTAAATAACACAGAGGTCTGTCTGTTGGGGACACGGATGTTTCCACACCAGGCAGGAGGCTTGTTTGCACAGCAGGGGTTACAGCACTTCGGGCTTCGTGGCGTCTCCCCCTCTGCTGACAACAAAGCAATTCTGCTTCTGCTCTACAGTGTGTTTACTTATTTTCAGACAGAATATATACCTATAGCTCAGGCCACAGGGAAAGTCAAAAGGCCTTCTATACCAAGAGCTACTGTATTTTAAATCCTCCAGACAGCAAACATAAAACACTACGGAAACAGGACTGAGGTTGACAGGAAAGAGGAAAAATCAACAATGCTGGTTTCAAAGTCCTTGAAGCAAAAGACCATATAACATTTCAGCAGAGCTGTCGCAATTCAAGCTGCTTTGCAAAGAGGTCAAAGGAAAATCGTCAACTATACACTTTCTTCCACATGAAAAAGAAGCCCAAACCCCAGCTACTCTTGTTTCTTTCGAAAAGGTGCTGCTACCCTTCTAGCTAGGGAGGACTTACCCCAACTACCAAAGGGAAGCCCCTGACTGTTCTTGGAAAGGAACAGTGGGAAACTCACCACACCTATTTGTTGATTTCAGGGTAGTAAGTTCCAAGCTGATGGGCATCTTCCCTGGAGATGAACGGCAGCCGCAGACCCACTGTGGAGCTGGGAGAACATTCCTTTCCCAGGCTGGCAGGCACCCACATAGTCCCCAGATGGGCTCAGAAGTCAGCTAATGTGACTTGGCCTTGGACCTTGAGAAGGCTGAGGCCCTCCTGCCTTTCTTCTGGCAAATTCTTAGAACCCAATGATTCCTCCAGGATTTTACTTCTCGGAGGTAGCTTAGTTTTCATTCCCCGGACCCTTGTAAACAGTGAGGTGAGAAGATGGAGAGTCCAGCCAATCACCACCACCACTATTCGGCAATCACACGCGAGTGAGGTTCAGCGTAGAGGCACAGAAGGCTGGCCAGGCTGCTTAGAAGGGCAAAGGCCCGAGGGGTCCGGGGCGCCGATGTCTCTCTAGACAGGTGCTTGCCGCCGCTTGGGTTCTCAGTGGAGACTCACTCCGAGAGTCGGGCAGCCTCAGCCTGTCTAATCTGCTCTGCTGCTGTCATCCTGGCCCCAGCACGGTACTGTCCTTTCTCTGGGGCACAGCAGGAGGAACAGGGCAGAAGCTGTTTTCAGCTGGTACCCGTCCTGGCTGGCTCAGTAGTGACCAGAGGAGGGGATGAGACCTCCTGGGAGCTCCCTGAAATGAGTGGTCCCTGCAGTGCCGAGGGGTCTCTGGCCCTAGGGGCTGACAAAAGGTGGGAAGATGCTGTGACATCTGGACAGTGAAAGAAACCTAAATATTCCTCCTTGGGGGCCCGACCAGGGGATGCTGCTGGCTGGACCCCAGGTGCTGGTGCTTCTTTCTCACCAGACAGAAATCAGCTGCTCCCTTTCTCTCTCCTGCCAACAACTACCCTGTTTCTGCCGCCAAAACCACATCCCCTCTCTCCCAGTAAAACAAAAATACCATTTAAAAATTGTACGAGAAATATACAACTTCTAGCAGAAAATTCAATTATGAGACAAAAGAGGAGAATAAAATTTCCACACCCAAACAATGACTCTCCTGCTCTGGTGGACTTCCCCGTGATCTTTGTTTCCTCTGTATACTTTTCACGGGGTTGTAATCAGACAGCACAATGGCTACCTCACCTCACCATGCCTCTCAACACACATCTCACTCACCTGGTGTCTTTGGTGTGCTGCATGGGGGCTATTGGTGAAGCAGGGCAGAGACGCAGGTGTTGTAGAAAAAGGCGGAAAAAAGCACCTCTTTCCTCTAGAAATCCCAGCGGAAGCCTGTTGGTCAATCTTCTTTCCTATCTCCTTTCTTGGTTTCACTATTAGATGTTGAGTAGAAAGCTACAGAAGTTGGATGCCTTAGCAAGTACCCTGAGGACCTGATGGTGCAGTCACCTCTCCAAAGCCTTTAACATTTATGCTCTTACAAGTCCCTCGGATCCCTGTGAGTTGTCTTGGGGACAAAGCAAGGTGCCCATTGGGCTGACAATTCTAGTGCTGTTGGAATGGCGACAGCCAGCTCTGTGCCGGGCAGATGCCAGTGACAAAATCTCCCCTGCCAAAGACACACTTCCTGCACAGCTGTCCGTCTAACCTCTGTTCTTATGATCCAGTTTCTGAAACAAACACAGGACACCTGGAATTTAGTTGTGATGCTGCAATTACCTAGCTATGTGATCTCAGGCAAGTCTTTCCTTCTCTGTCCTGAAGTTCTCTGAGGATCTGGGAGTCAGAGGGAGATAATATCTGCCCTACTTAGCTGAGAGGATTGCTATGAAGAATAAAACTGGATAATAGATGGAGAAAGTGCTTTGAAAAGTTTGAATTGCCTTATGACTATGAAGTATTATTATTATTTTTTAAGGGAGAATTCTTTTTATTTATTTATTTATAATATTTATTTATTTATTTGGTTGCACTGGCTCCTTAGTTGTGGCATGTGAACTCTTAGTTGTGGCATGCAAGTGGGATCTAGTTCCCTGACCGGGGATTGAACCCAGGCCCCCTGCATTGGGAGTGTGGAGTCCTATCCACTGCACCACCGGGGAAGTCCCATTATTATTAGTAGTAGTACTAGTAGTCGTTGTGGAGTATTAGTATTTCTGTTTAACAGCCCTATCTTTCTTTGTCACATAGTTTCTTCTTTCAGTCATACGATATGCTTTGCAGTTGCAGATGCTAAGAGTCTTTCTAGACAACGTGAAAACATTGTTTTAATTAGAAATATGGCTGACTTCTATGCTGCCCAGCAAGGTTTTCTTTCTAAATATTAAGCAGACCAACTACAGTTACTTGTAAAAAGATGCCTGATTCAACAAACCACAAAAACGACTGTAAACATTTTACATCCAACATATGTCTGGAAGCCAACATTTGGGTGGAAGACACAGAGTCAGACACGGCTCTTCTGTAACATTTCTGTGTTTGCTCTGGACATTATTTCTCCCTGCCCCGACACATACACCAACGTACACGTACACACATCACCCTCATACACTTTCATCCCTCTTAACATGAAGCATGTTAACAAAGCAAGTCCAGGACTTCCCTGGTGGCACAGTGGTTAAGAATCCACCTGCCAATGCAGGGAACACGGGTTCAAGCCCTGGCCTGGGAAGATACCACGTGCCGCGGAGCAACTAAGCCCATGCGCCACGACTACTGAGCCTGCGCGCTAGAGCCTGCATGCCGCAACTACTGAGCCCGTGCGCTGCAACAAAAGAGTAGCCCCCGCTCACCGCAACTAGAGAAAGCCCACGCGCAGCAACAAAGACCCAACACAGCCAAAAAAATAAAATAAATAAAGCAAGTCCAATTAAGTCCAATTAATCAATGCTTTTGACTATGCAAATAAACTGTCTTCCTAGTGCTTCTTTATTAAAATCTACAGTTAATGCTTGTAAAGCCCACGGCAGCAACAAAGACCCAACACAGCCAAAAAAATAAAATAAATAAAGCAAGTCCAATTAAGTCCAATTAATCAATGCTTTTGACTATGCAAATAAACTGTCTTCCTAGTGCTTCTTTATTAAAATCTACAGTTAATGCTTGTGGTACAAAACTGTGTCACTAAGATGCTTACTACTTGGCAAATGCTCGTGACTCTTCTATGATTTTCAAAATTTAAAAACGAACCTGTAAACCACAATGAGATATCACTTTACACCACTAGAATGGCTATAATAAAAAAGATGGACAGTAACAAATGTTGATGAGGATGCAGAGAAATTGGATCCCTCATACATTGCTGGTAGGAATGTAAAATGGTTCAGTTACCTTGGAAAACGGTCTAGTAGTTCCTCAGAACGCTAAACATAAGAGTTTTCATATGATTTAGCAATTCCACTCCTTGGTATATAACGAAGAGAACTGAAACACATGTCTACAAGAAACTTGTACACAAATGCTCATAGCAGATAATTGATAATGGCCCCAAAGTGGAAATAACCTAAATGTCCCTCAACTGATGAATGGATCAACAAAATTGGTATATCTACACAGTGGAATATTACTCAGCAATAAAAAGGAGTGAAGAACTGATACATGATAATGTACCTGGTGGGTACATCAATGGCAGGGAGGAACCTTGAGAACATGCTAAATGAAAGAAGCCAGACACAAATGGCCACAAATTGTAAGATTCCTTTGAAATGAAATGTCTAGACTAGGCAACCTACAGAGACCGAAGATAGTTTAGTAACTTCATGGGGTAAGGGAAGAGGGCAATGAGAAGTGATTGCTGCTGGATATTATGTTTTTCGGGGGGCTTATGAAAATATTCTGGGATTAGACACTGGTGATGGTCATACAACTTTGTGAATCATTGAAAACCACTGACCTGTTCATTTTAACAGAGTGAATTTTATGGTATATGAACTATATCTCAATTAAGAAAAGAATCTGTGTGAGAATACAGAATAAAGAATACAGAACACAGAATAAAGAATCTGTTTGAATACAGAATTCAAACATTACAGAAATACATAGAAATTAACCTTTCCCTGTATTCCCTCTTGCCAACTTTGCCTCCCATTTTATCTTATTCTCTATACTGCTTTTATTATTTATGTTTCTTTATAAAGTAAACTGGGACCTTGTTATATGTACTGTTTATGTTACCTTTTTCACTTAATACGACTTGTCCGTTTTTCCATCATTGGAAGAAAAAAATTACCAAGTTGGGGACTTCCCTGGCGGTCTAGTGGTTAGGACTTCATGCTTCCACTGCAGAGGGCATGGGTTTGATCCCTGGTTGGGCAACTAAGATCCCGCATGCCGTGCTGTGCAGCCAAAAATAAATAAATAAATAAAAATTCCCAAGTTGACTTTTTAAGTAGAAGAGCAAACCCAGAAGTCATAAAGAAAAAGATTGATAATTTGATTACGTGAAACTTAAATTTTTTTTAAATGGAAAAAGACACTATAAAAAGTAGACAAGGAGAAGATATAGGCTTAAGATAAGAAAGGGTTAATATTCCTATATTAAGGATTAAGGATCCTGTAAATTGACTAAAGTCAAACAACATACCCAAAAAGTGGACAGATGGCAAGTCCAGGAAAGGAAATACAAAATGGCGAATACACACAAGAAAGTTACCAACTTCACTAGAAGTCATGTTTTGCCCATCAGATTGGCAAAAAAACAAAAGGACTGGTGACCACTCCTACTGGCAAGAACAGGGGGCAATGGACACTCATAAGTTGCTGAAGGATATGTGAATTGCTGCAGTCTTTTGGGAAAGTAGGTAGGTAGTATTTAACAAATGAATATAACCTTTAACCCATTTATGGGACTCTAACCCACAAAAATAAAAGCACCACCACTAAACATGTTCACAAGAATGTTTATTGCACCAATGTTTGTAAGAGGGAAAAAAACTGGAAACCGGAATGTCTGTTGATAGGTGATTTATGAGTCAATTGTGATTTATGGGAACCACGGATATTAAAGAAGCACGTGTCAACCCTAC
>NW_006793169.1:886341-890455 GCF_000442215.2 Lipotes vexillifer
GACCTAGAGGCACGTACACAGTAGACAGCTATGTGCAAAAAGCAAGTTGCTTAGTAATTACATGGCAAACGGTATTAAAATGAAACCCAAACCCCTAGAGATGCAAATGTGTGTTTGTATATTGCTGTAGGCACAGAGAAGGCCTGCTAAATTTGGTATGTTAGGGGCTGGGTATGCTGTGATTGATTATCTTAAAAAAAGAACTTAAAAAAGCTGATTGTTGATAAAGGACAATATTGTGCTTATTTAAACTTTCCTCAAAGCCGGGGAATAGTTAGGATGAGAAGTCAATGCTGGCGAGATAGGAGAGTTAAGAGGGTGTAACTAGAAATCAGAATATAAGGTAGGTTAACACTTTTCTTTTGATCTAACATTTTGGGTCTTTACAGAGGAAGAGAGACTGGGAGGAAGCCAGTCTGAAGCACTGAACAGGTGGCTGGCTGGAGGTGGAAACTCTTCTTTTTCGAATTTTATTTATTTTTTGGCCATGCCACACGGCATGCGGGATCTCAGTTCCCTGACCAGGGATCGAACCCGAGCCCCCTGCAGTAGAAGCGCAGGACCGCCAGGGAAGTCCCCTGGAAACTCTTTTTTGGTTTCTGGCTCTGGCATCTCTTTGGGGTTCACTTCGAAGAGAAGTCACCTGGAACCTTACACAAGAGCAGATCAGGGAAGAATCAGCCCAGGAGATGTGGGCTTCTGGATCAGTTATGATTCACTTTGTGAAGGGTTTGCCTTCAGTGCTATTACTGGAGACCACACTTCCACTGGGTCAAAGAAACTCCCCAAAGCAAAGTATTAACTCAAAGAGGAACAGTCATGCTAAATCCCTGAGACAGTTCTTGCAAAACCTAATCTCTACTTTAGGAAAACTAAAGGGTCAAATTGGGAAAAAACCTTAGCTTCACTATAACGATCCTACCCAAAATGTACTACCGAGAGGGGCTAAATGTGATTCCCGAAATGACACAGAAATTTGGAAAATGTCTCTTCTTTCGAGACTGTTTAGAAATGCAAAGAACAGATCTATCTTTTAAAAGTGAAAATAAAAATATTTTTGAAAACAGCAGTGTTTTTTGAGTCCTGTTCATGACTATTTTATAGGTTGAATGGTTCTTCCTGTTCTTTTTTTTCCCCTCCCCACCCACCCCAACCAGGTATCGAACCTGCGCCCCCTGCAGTGGACGCGCAGAGCCCTAAACACTGGACCACCAAGGAAGCCCCGATTTTTCCTTTCCATCGATTCATTTAAAACTGAAAAGGTCTCAGGTAGACAAGTGATAAGGCCCGAACACAGGAAAGACACATGTGCTCTTGTTGGCAGCATTTAGTTCCAAGAAGTGACTTTAAGTTCTCTTTGGGGACATTAGAGAGGCAAAAGGAGATTTGTCTGAAACTGACAGGTCCTTAAACATATGCAAATGTCATAAACGCACACCCCCTTTAGTTAATGGTGAGGCTCCTCTCAAGGGAGAGATATAAAGAAAACAAAGACTCAAAGGCATTTGTCCTTTTCTGGAGACATCCTTGGCAAGGGAAATCATTATGCCGATGGACCCAGGGGCTGGGCTGCATCAGGGGTGCCTATGAATCATTTCAGGGAAAAAAGAAAACCTCCTAAATGTTGTGATCAGACGGAAAGAAATGAGTGAGGAAAGAGAACGCACAGCCTTTCACTGTTCTCACGAAACCTCAGTCCTCTCAGGTCAGGGACACAGATGTGACGACACAGATGTGAGTCTGGCTCAGGGCACTGAGCCCAACCCTCCATCCCAAACCTGAGGGGATACAGTGTATTCAAATAGCAGTAGTTTCCCATTCAAATTTCCTTTTTAATGACTTTTAGCTAAATTAAATCCTCTCAGTATGTTTCTTTTTCCATCTCTGCCAGGCAGTAACAGAAGAGCGGGGACCGGGCTAGCCAGAAAACGAGGAAGTGACCACAGGGCACTTCTGTAGTTGGCACAGGAAGTTTTGGAATCTATTTTCAAAACATGCCCGATCTAAAATCTTCATGTGCTTCTCGCCAACCTCGCAGAGGCTGAATAAACCGCACGTGGCTCTGTGAAAACCCACCTCACCCTGGGTGGCATTTCTGCCGTCTGGTTGGGTTAACATCCCTGCTTCACTAGGGGCTAATAACCAGGGAGTGCAGACGCGGGCGGAGGGCACTGGCATGATGAGGGCCACGCTTCATTTCCTCCTGTGTTTTTCGGAGAAGCAGCCCTCGGGAGGGACTTCTCACTGGGCACGCTCTGTCCTGCTCCGGAGGCAGGTCTGAGACACAGGTGGCAGTCTCAGGTTGGTTCCTTGTCGATCAGCAAGACTGTGCCAGATCATGACACAGACCCCCTCAGATCTTTCCGGGGGCCTCTCATGTTACAGGGGAAGGGGGGACATCTGAGGGCGTCTATCCTTTCTCTCCTTGGCCACGTGAGTCTTCCTCACGATGTGGCTGGCGTTGCTCCTGCTTCCTCTCCCAGCACTGGGAAGACGCAGATGGAGCCTTTGGGAATTTTTATCTAGAAGGTACTTTGCTTTCAGGGTGGACAGAAACCGCTACTCAACCTCACTGTTCCTTAAAATGACTCTCACCATTGGTGGGGAGCTTGGGAAATGACACATTATACAGCTGTGAGTGACTGACAAGGGTGCTTCTTCAGTGGCACTGGGACTGGGACAGATGATGAGCTGGCCATCACCTGCATCGAAATGAATGGACAAGGGATGGCTCCAGAGTCCCATCCGACAAGGAAACTTAAAAGTGCTGGGAAAGCACCTGTTCAGTGTGGATCTCTCTAGTTTCAACCAGTCCGTTTTGAAAGCGGTTCTGTATCTTCCTTCACACTGAAGAGGCCAGGGGCAAGGATGAGGGTGAGGGGCATGGCATATCCTTTCAAAGCAGAGGGACGAGAAGGAGAGGGGGGCGGGGACTGGAAGCACCTGCGCACGCTTTCAGCCATTAGACTTAACTGTTTTCACTAAGCACTTTGCCTCTGCTTGTCGAGTACTGAACTCTCGATCCAATTTCAAGTGCTTTCTAGGACAAAGTGGTTAATTTGGAATCGCCTGGAAGCCTCCTGCCTCTGCGGATGAGGGAGACAGTCCCTTTACTGTAACCTTTAATCTTGACAAACAAGAACAATCTGGCAGTGGTGGGGGGCAGGGAGAGTCCAGATAAAGGACTGAGGGTGGATCACATGCTTGAATTTAGCCGGGTTCCCTACCTCCTGGCCCCTGTCCTGCACAGGACACGACTCACTGTCTGCTTCCGAGAACGATCCGGATTCGTCGCTGGAGTTGGTGCCGTAAGACTGCTCACATTTAATCTGGGGTCGGACTTGGTTGTACATTCCATCTCCCATCAGGCCTGGTTCCTGATGTTCTGTGGCCAGGAATCTGGCTCCCTGGGAACAGGGCGAGGAGGAGAACTCGCAGAGAGGCAGGCTGCAGGGTGAGCCCCCGCTGCCGTCCTCGGCGTACGAGTAGGAGGAGCACGAACTCGAAGTCCGCGTCCTGGCCTCCAGCGGGGGCGAGCGAGGGCAGACTTTGATTGGCACCGGGCAGCTGGTGTTGGGCCGCATCCTTCCGGGCAAGTGTTCAGCCATCAGCCCACCGTGAGGGTAGGCCTGTGAGCTGGGGAGGGACTGGCCAGTCCCCACCCACAGGCCCTTTGGCACCGGCTCGGAGAGGTCTTTGTCCAAACCGCTTACCCCCGAGTACGCGTGCGCCGCGGTGCCCACTTGGTCACACGCGCTGGAGGAGAAGATCACACTTCTGCGGTCCAGCTCTCCTTCCTGCTTACAGGGCGCCTCCAACCCAGGCCCCTTGAGGGGCGACCCCACGGTGAAGCTGGACGCGTCCTTCTGGCCCATGTGGGGCTGTCCGTAATTCCCCGGGAAAGGGGCGTAGTCACTTTTAAGGTCACCCTGAGTGATCCCCTTGTCAAAAGGGCACGCGGAACTCCTGGCAAAGTGCTGCTGAGAGGTACCGGGCAAGCCGGACAACTCCACACTTTTTGTCAGGCTGAACAGAGGCCTTAAGCAGGAGGGGGAGGACGCGCCCCTGGACCTCTCCAGGCAGGCGGCCCCGGCAGGGGGGGCGGGGGTGGGGG
>NW_006793169.1:890717-910813 GCF_000442215.2 Lipotes vexillifer
GGCGGGGCTGTTTCCGGTCCATTTCCACGTCCCCGGCCCTGTCTCTGACGTCAGGCTCATCTCCAGACAGGCAGAGCGTGATGCTCTCTTCTTCGTTCTCTTCGCTGGGCGGCTCGCTTTTAATCTGCCCCATGGCAGGCCCCGGCTTGAGGCTGTCGCCAGAGCTCTCCTCACCGAATGTGCTTGCAAAACCTGAGGTACTGTGCGATGATGCGTTATAGACATTCTTGGTACATGCAAGCTGGTATTTCTTGTATCTGGGGTACTGCGTTAATGCGTCCTTTGCCGCGCTCTCCTTGGTGTCCGCGGGCGCGTCGGACTCCGGCAGCAAAACTTGTTCCTTCTCTGCTACTGGGACGGCAGTGGCCTCAAAGCTGATGGGGTCTGGAAGCGTCTGGTCCCTGGGGCAAGCCATCTTGGCCGTCTCCGAATCCATCGTCTCCTCCTCCTCTTCCTCTCCGGCGCTGTTCTCACGGTCCTCGTGCGGGCGCTGGCACGCACCGTCCTTTCGGCACACAAACAGGCCATCCTCGCTGTTCAGGAGCTGGGTCTGCAGGAAGCTGAAGCAGGAGTCCTCCAGGTTGTGCATGCGCAGGAACTCGGCACAGCGGATGACCTCGCGGATGTTTTCTCTGCTGAGTAACAGCTTGGCGGTGTAGGCGAACTGCAACAGCGGCCCAAACCCCCTGGCCGTGACCTGCAAAACAAACAGGGGAATTGCCGACCGTTACCATCAGCACTGCTATTGTCCCGAATCCCTCAACTGAAGCAAGATAACCAGACAGCGCTAATGTCCCAGGATAAAGACTGCAAAGGAGCAATTAATCTCGTCCTGGGTCAGCAGTGATTCTGCTTCCAGTAATTAGGGCCTGTCTCGTGCATGCCAGTGCTCTACTCATCACGACACACAGAACTGAAAATCATCAGGGTCAAGTGGCTAAACAAGATGACAGTGGGTTCAGTGTTTACACTAATGAAATATCCTGGCAAAAATGCACGGTAACAATGGGAAGCCTATTAATTTCCCTCCCCATCCGTCCTGTTGAGAGCCACTGTACGTCAGGAGTGCTGTGATATTTCTTACAGCTCACTCGAGCCAAAGAAAGCATTATAGTTTTCTCCTCAACTGCAGAACTAACAACATGGCCCTGTCAGAAACCGGAAAGTCCACGGGGTTTTGAAAATAGTTTTTCCCTCACAAAGTTAAAAAGAGACGTTGAAAGCAACTCCTGTTTTTTGCTCATTCATCGTGGTTGCTAGTTGAGATGTTCCAGGCATCACGTCATATCCCATCTTACAATGATACCAGAGATGACGGTCCAAAGCAGCGTTCTCAAAAAGAAATTAACTCCTGGCCCCTAAAAAGGGTGGAGGGTGGTTAGAGCTAAACAAGCCGGCTGTCATTTAAATGGCTGAAGTTGTTGAATGGCACAGGACATGGGCAACTCCTTCCCTAATTATAAGCAGCAGCTTTGCCACGCAGCTGTCTTCTTTCCTGGTAAATCTTCAGGGGCTGAGCCTACTGTCGTGTGCCGCTTGTCCATTACACATTTCCCGCAGATTGGAAACGTGCTATTTGTGCACAGCTTGTGTACACGCGCATGCCTGCACGCACACACACGCTGAATGACTTAAACGATTAGAAATATGTTGCCTAAGGCCAGTTGTTCTTTCGAATGAAAATGGATTAAACTTGCTGGTGTTCAGGGCAGGCTTCCCTACCCTATACACAAACCCACGCATCCTCCACGTTCTTGCAAGCACTGCTGACCCTATAAGGAAGGGAGGGGAGGCAGGTCCATGAATCATGTGTACAAAACAAATGAAAGCAGAGGTCATGGGGTCCTTGCTGGAAGCTACAGTAGCAGTGACTGAAAAATATCTGCTAGGGGAATAAGTGCAGAGCAAGACGAACCCGCAGGCTTTGGAGCTGACTGCCACATGGATTGAATTCGGAACAGCACACAGAGCCCAAAGTCTTGTGAGGACCTATATCTGCTGTTCAAGATTCAACACAGACATCAACTCTTCTGGGAGCCCTCTGCAAACTTCTTAGACAGCGAATGACACCATCCTCTCAGCCCCCATAGCCGAAGAAAGGAAACACCCTGCCTTCCCCAAGGGCAGTGCTCATTTTATATCACTGCCTTCTAAGGGAATGCCTAGTAAGGGAAATTTCTTAGATACATAGCTGAATGGAATTTTAATTGTTAATATTTTTGAAGTACTTGAAATACAATTCAAAAAAAATTTCTCCCATCAGATACTGAGTCCTGAGATGTTTGGTTAAAAAAAAAAACAAACCACAACAAAAACCCATGACTGCAAGACCCACATTATAGTTCTACAAGGGCAATCATTGCCATCTCCCTTTTATTGTACTTAATTGTGTCAGTTTCTACCAGCAGACAGCAAAGCTTCTTCAGATCAGGGATTGTTTCACTTCTCTTTGTAACCCTGCATCTAAGGAGGGTCTCTGAACATCTGATAAAAGCTTGTATATTACTGAATATGTCTGAAGTCTAACTGTGCCCCTAACATACAACTATAGTGTCCAGAAGGTGACAACACACTCTGCCTGGTGAGTGCTGTCTCAAATTACTTTTGGAGGAAGGCACTGTGTAAACCAACGAACTACACCAATTAATCAATGGCAGGCAGGGGTGCTTATCTGTCACATCCCCTAGCACCTATATTGAAAGGGAGTTCACCTGACCTACACTTTCGTTCTACTAAGCTGACATGGCGATAGATTCAGCAAATGTCTTTTTAATGTACTTTTCTCCCAGGAACCTATAAAAGGGAGTGTAAGGTAAGGAAGTGCATATTGATAAGTAACCAAAGAAGGTTGATGACAATGTCACAGGACCCATTTCTTCATTGTAGCATGGCTCCACCACAAAGAGGAAATGGCAGAATCAAGGCAGAGCTGACCCCTCCATCAGTAAGCATCTTCTGCTCCGCTCCTAGGCAATCTGCCAATTGTAGAGTGGATAATACACATCTTGAGTTTTTTTCGTTGTTTTGTTGTTGTTTTTTTGTGTTTTTTTGTGGTACACGGGCCTCTCACTGTTGTGGCCTCTCCCGTTGCGGAGCACAGGCTCCTGACGCGCAGGCTCAGTGGCCATGGCTCACGGGCCCAGCCGCTCCGCGGCACGTGCGATCCTTCCGGACCGGGGCACGAACCCGTGTCCCCTGCATCGGCAGGCGGACTCTCAACCACTGCGCCACCAGGGAAGCCCCACATCTTGAGTTTTGGCAGATGCGCTCGTTATACGGGAAATCGGGGAAACTCATCTTGATGCTATTTATGTTTTTTTTTAATACAGTCCTCCTCATACTCTCATCCCCATTTCTTTTTTATTTTGATGCGGTCTCAGTAAGCTGTACCACTATCCCCCGCTACGGCTGCTTTTAAAGAAAATTGCTAAAGAAGCTAAGGGACACTCTTGAGGATCACTAGAGCAGTCCTGGGCATCACCACTTGCCTCTTGGCAGCAAGGAGCTGCAGAAAGCTTCTCCGCTCAGGGCCAAGCTAATACTTAAATGTATGAGTGGGTCCAAGGATGCCAATAAGCACAGTCTCCACATCCCAAATCAGTTCATTGATCCTTTGGGGGCTCAGGAGACATGATGAGCTTGAAATGATCGTCACATGGTCATGAACGAGTCATGAATAAAAACAGGGTCGTAAAATGTCATTCAATCCCAGGTCAGAGAAAACAGTGTCCTCACCATGAAATTTCAAGAGTCCATAATTAGCTCTTCCCTCCTGCGAGTTTAAACCATGCTTCGTCATATTTAATTCTGCTAATTTTTGCTCAGCTTCTGCGTGCAGGGCTTTGTCTAGAGAGTCAGTTACTATTCACCAAGCTCCTGCTAGCACCCAGCACCGTGCTAGCTGGTTCTCCTAACGCACTGGAAGGCAGGCATGATTGCCGCTATTTTGTAGACAAGGAAACTGAGAAGCAAGGAGGTGAAGGAGTGCGTCCAAGGTCCTAGAGCTAGTAAGCAGAGAGTTGGGATTCCAACCTAAGTGCTATGGAAAATGGTTAAGTACAAGACTCAGCCCTGTGCTCAAGAAACCTACAATTTAGCTTTGAAGAGGAGATAAGAACAATAAGTTAATTTTCAGGAACCACGTAAATCAACAATGGAAAGGCAAGATGACATGTCACAAGATGACATGATCAGTTGTCAACTAAGAAATCCTGACCAGTTCAGGAGAAGAGGAGACTGCTGAGGTCTGTGGGATCCCTTGAAGCAGGGACTTGTAAGCAGGACACCTGGAGTGTACTGAATTGCCCCCGACTGGGTCCGATCGGGGTCAAGGGTTGCTTTGATACAATGGGTACCTTCTGAACTGCCACTGCTGTCCCTTCCAGGAACCCATCTCTGGTGCATTTCAGCCCAGTTGCAATAGCTCCAAATACACAAAACAGAAAGCGGGTGCCCATCACACATGCAGGCCAGTGTTAAAATAGGCAGTGCCTTTCTAAATACTGGTTTAGCCTCCATCTTGAGTAGCCTGCACTGTCTTTCCATTTTGAGGAATCATTTAAGCTCACGTACTCAGAAAGCAAATATCCAGGTACCGGTGTGAACCTGCATGTTTATGAAACTGGGTCCACAAGTCTGCATTGTTATTTACTTTCTGTTTGTAACAAGTAAGGCTCTGATAATGGGAAAAATAAGAGGGGGTAGGAGATGGAGAATCACCCGCAAAACTAATGACCCATAACAATGTTATTTAAGAAGGTAATGATCGGGGCTTCCCTGGTGGTGCAGCAGTGGTTGAGAATCTGCCTGCCGATGCAGGGGACACGGGTTCGAGCCCTGGTCTGGGAGGATCCCACATGCCATGGAGCAACTAGGCCCGTGAGCCACAACTACTGAGCCTGCGCGTCTGGAGCCTGTGCTCCGCAACAAGAGAGGCCGCGGTAGTGAGAGGCCCGCGCACCGCGATGAAGAGTGGCCCCCGCTTGCGACAACTAGAGAAAGCCCTCGCACAGAAACGAAGACCCAACACAGCAAAAATAAATAAATTAATTTAAAAAAAAAAAGGTAATGATCATCAAGTTACAGTGGAATGAAGTGATGAGAAATAGCAAGCCAGTCCCAGCTCACTGGTATTAATGGAGCTGTGTTCCACTGCTCTCAGGGAAGCAGACATACCTAGGCTAAAAATCACCGGTCAGGAACGGCCTAAAGGAATGATAAACAAATGCAAAATACCGTATTAGGGGCACCTGGGATAACAGTCTTGCATGTTGAATGGAATCTTTTGGTTGGATCATTCTGAAGAGTGTTTTCTTCATCATATTATGGTCCCATAATGTGCAATATACATTGTGCTACAGATGAGACTGGCTCATGGAGGGTGCCCTGGGGGACGAAGACCTGTGAGAGGTCAGGAAGTAATCCCACCTCGCTCTCTGGTTGCTCCCAAGGAGGCGGTGACCTCATCCAGCAGTTGGCACACACAAGGCGAGTGGCTCTGACCTTTGGGTTTAGGGCCTGAAAGAAACAAGGTCAGACTACCAGACTCGTGCACTGTGGTGTGAGTCCACATGCCACTCATGGGTTGAAAATCTGACCCACTGAAACTATGACCCTCCACCCTTTGTTCCCCTGGGTTCTGATGTATCATCTCTCTGCTGTGGAAGAAAGGAAGACGAAATGATGAAAACGCAGCTGGCAGAGGGCACGCTTGAGGGCTGTCTGCAGAGCTGGGGAGCTCATTCCCTCAGGACGTGGTCCATGTGCTGCTGGACAGAGCTTGTGAAAGGAAACTTCTAACAGTTTTGCCACTCTGGATTATTACAGGGGTCAGGCATCTGGGCTTCAGGCATAAATTGAAAACGGGGTTTGGGAATTTTTATGACTTGGAACAGCATTTTCTACTCAAGCCATGTGATGAAGGTCTTTTCTGCTGGTTCTGGCAGTGTATATTCATGGCTGCAGCACTGAGTCCATCTACCCGAGCCTGATGTGATGGGTCAGGAGATCTGGGGACTGCGCCCCAGGAGAGCGGTGGCACGCTGCTCAATGTCCCATAATCACAGCCTTACAAAACACGGAATCTTTTACTTTTAGCAACATCATGTCCTAATGGAGCTGGATCTCTCCTACACTGCTGGAGCAGGCGAGAGGAGGTAACAAAGCTATGCCGATGGGCTTTTGAAAACACTGACTTGGGTTGTATTTGCACAGCAAGGCACTTGTCAAATAAAGAAAACAGCACCAGTGACAACTCACTCCTCCCTTCCACCTCCACAGTGCACTGCATCCCATTCTGCAGGCTGAAGACTGACTTAGCGATGAGGCATCGCTTCCAATCTTAATTTTCTATAATTAAGATCCATATTATCACTTGTTTCTCCCCAAAGCAGCATGCTCTGTAAGCATACTACATTCAGGATGTATTTGTTAAATTAACCTCACTATTTCAACAAAGCTTCTGGTTATTTTGGTACTAGTTTTAGTCAATGATAGAACCAGACCAAACAACTTTGTTTCCATTCCTAAAGTAACAATACAAAAACTAAAGCAAGTTGATTATATGTACAAGTATATAATTTCATGCAGTGGGTTTTAAAAAAATTTGTGTTAGTGAATGTGGCTTAAAAGCATGAACTTAAGTGTCTTTTCTCCCTTGTGCAGGCTTAAATTTGGGTTTGCAGCCACAATACAAAGTTCCTCTCCTTTTTGTAAATCTGTCCCTGAGATTCTCTATGTGATCATTCAGTCATTACTATTTTTTGTTTACTCATTCATTCACTCATTCATTCACCAACCATGTTCTGGGCACTGACCGTGCAGTGTGTGACATCTGAGGGCACCAGCTTTCTTGGATTCCAATTCCAGCTCTATGATGTACCAGCTGGGTAACTTGGGTTTCTTACTTAATCCTTCTGTGCTTCAGTTTCTCCAACTATAAGACCAACAGTGCCTGCCTTGTAGTAAAACTATGGAATAGCTTCTAGCATTGAGTAACAGCTATTATTATTGCTGTTATTACAAAAATGGATAACATACAGTCTCCTTCTCCGAGGAACTAAGAGGGTGACCAGAGAGACAGATGTTCAACACAAATGTCTACAATGTAATCTAAGTATGTAACAGGTATTTGCAGGGTGCTAAGGCAGGACCAAGCTGGGGGTAGTAATTCCTACGGGCGTCAGCGTAGCCTTCCTAGCAGTGGTGACCTTTGCCCCAAGTGTTGAAGGCTGAGTTGAAGTTCATCAGAATAAGTCAAAGAAGGGCCTGGCTCACTCCCTCATCTCCTTCAGACTCTTCCTCAAATGCTACGTTCTCAGTGAGGCCCTTCCTGGGCCTCTAATCACAACTGTCCTCCCAGCACCAGGACTGGCTACATGATCTGCAGGATCCAGTGCAAAGTGGAAAGGTGGTCCTCTTGTTCAGAGATTCAGAACTTGAAGATGATGACAGGGTCCTTCTGAGCAGCGGACCCTAGGCAATTGCATAGGTCGTAAGCCCTTGAATCTGGCCCTGTCAACACACATTTGCTACCTATGCCCTGCAGTTGAAATGGGCTCTGCTCCCTGATCTCAGTGGGGTGATG
The DNA here is from genome assembly GCF_000442215.2 of Lipotes vexillifer. Taxonomy (NCBI): domain Eukaryota; kingdom Metazoa; phylum Chordata; class Mammalia; order Artiodactyla; family Lipotidae; genus Lipotes; species Lipotes vexillifer. The sequence goes on from NW_006793169.1 coordinate 898,303, forward strand.
GCATCCTAGGGTAGAGCCAGTGAACTCCAATTGAGTGAAACTCCACAGGCTAGCTGGCACAGCTACTAGGGTCAGCAGTGTAGGTCAGCGGTGACTGGCAAGATCTTGGACTGAAATACATAGTCAGCCCACGAAGGTACTTTTTGGTTGGTGAAGAAAAAAGAAAATCATGTAGGTTAAGTGGACAAAGCCCTGCTTGAGTCTCTGTGATACAGTCATCATCCCACACTTGAGTCAGTTCACAGATCCAGGAACTCTCGAGGAAGGACCCTATAATAATCCAGGTTGCCACTATGATTTCTTCCGTCACAAGTGTTTGCAGAAACATACATCTGGTAGTTTTCCTAAATCATGAACTAATACAAACTTTTTTAACTAAAAAAACTTTAACAAAAAATTATCCAAAAACTGTTTAGATCAGAACCAAATCTATCTATATATCCTTCTCTACCTATCCATGAACTAAAGTAGCACGAGTTTAATACAAACGTAACAGGACAGTTTTGTCTCTTAGCCTCATGCCCCACTCTTCTTTTGTTTTTTCCCCACTTGTATTGAGAAATAATTGACATACATCCCTGTATATGTTTAAGGTGTACAGCATGATGGTTTGATTTACATATGATTACCACAACAGGTTCAGCTAACATCCATCTTCTCATATAGATACAATAAAAAGAAAAAAACTCCCCTTGGGATAAGAACCCCTAAGATTTACTTTCTCAGCAACTCTCCTATATGTCATATGTCATACCCACTCTCCTAATGTTCCCCTTTCTAATGCTGAAGCTGGGAGTTTTCATTTTTTTATTAATTAAATTAAAAATATTTTTAATATTTATTTATTTATTTATTTAGGCTATGCCAGGCCTCAGTTGCAGCCTGTGGGATCTTCATCGTGGCATGCAGGACCTTTTAGTTGTAGCACGCAGACTTCTTAGTTATGGCATGCATGCAGGATCTAGTTCCCTGACCAGGGATTGAACCCAGGTCCCCTGAACTGGGAGCTCAGAGTCTTACCCACTGGACCACCAGGGAAGCCCCTGAGGCTGGGAGTGTTTTTTTTTTTTCTTTTGCGGTACGCGGGCCTCTCACTGTTGTGGCCTCTCCCGTTGCAGAGCACAGGCTCCGGACGCACAGGCTCAGTGGCCATGGCTCACGGGCCCAGCCGCTCCGCGGCATCTGGGATCTTCCCGGACCGGGGCACGAACCCGTGTCCCCTGCACTGGCAGGCGGACTCTCAACCACTGCGCCACCAGGGAAGCCCCGAGGCTGGGAGTTTTTAAACTTTGTTTCCCAGGTTCCTTTGTCAGGTGATTTACTCTGCCAATAGGGGGCACTGGTGGGAGATCAGAGGTAGGAGGAAGGAAGCTGTGGTTCCCATTTCTTGTTCTCTTTCTCTGTCCTTCCCTGGTGGGGTGTCTGGAAGTGGGGGTCTTCTCCCCAGGTGCAGCCCCTCCTGCAGGCTCAGAGGTCCCTTTTATCCATCCCTCCAGCCCGGGGAGTGAGAGCTGCTTCTGTCTGTCATTAATCACTGGGTTAAGTCTCCTTCCACTTCCTGTTCTTTCAGTGTCCCAGCACCTGTGTAACCAATTCACTGTCTTACACCCCCTCTATTTGAAACACCTGTCATGGTTTCTGTTTCCCTGACTCAGTCCTCATCCATTTTACAGACAAGGAAGCCAAATGAGGTGAAGCCCAGAAAGCTCAGAAAGGTGAAGGGATCTTCCCAAAGGCACATGTCTGGTCAGCCAGGGCTTCAACTCAAGCCTTCTGACTGCAGAGTTCAACTCTCCTGCTCCTTTCATACCAGTTGCTGTCTCTCTGAAGTAAACCAGAAAAGGAATGATATTTCATATTTCAAGTTTTATTGCACTCTCTAAAACGTTCACTTTTATACAGCTCTATCCAAAGAAGTCTGGCCAACTGAATGTGGTATTTCCCGGGTAGGAAGACGGGTGACTCTCACATTTGGTTCTATCGTTATTTACATTATTCAGATTCAGCGTCTAGATTTCTCCCAAAGAATGAAGCTAAAAGTGCTAAGTCCCTTTCCCGCCTGGTAAAACCTCGTAAATCTAGGGAGCTCTTCGATCGCATAGGAATTTGATAAATCAGCAGGCTAAGCTCAGCTTCATTTCTTGGAATCTGGGAGGCATCAAAGCAGAAATGCCTTTCTGGCAGGGAGCCATGTGGGACCAAAGCTTTGTTCCAAATGAGAAAGGCAGCCTGATAAAGCTGATGTTTAGGGGGCAAGTCACGTGGCCCCTGCCTGTGTCAGCTGGCTTAGAATTATCATGAGGCTACGTAACAGCCGGAACTGCCCCTGAGGTATTTAGTTGTCTCAGGTTGATGAGAAAAGGGAAGGGGAAGCAAGCAAGCATTCATTATCGTCTTTCCTGGGAACTGGCAACACCTTGGCCCTGTGGAACCTTCATTTCACCCGGGTGATTTTACCCCTCAGCTCACTCCTCCATGTGTGGCCTTAATTATTTTCTCATTCAGCTACAGATGGTTATATTTCCAGGTAGGCGATGGGCAAAAGTCATATGTGATTCAAATATAAGGTACTGTATTCATATTTACTCTAAGAGCATACAATGAAAACAGAAAGTCTCTTTCTGAAAGATTATATAATGAAGCTCATGGAGTAATTTTTAAAAATTCAATTTCAGTATAACTGTAGATCTTAAAATAGGTATAAGATAGTAGTAACTTTTTACGTTTTTCAGTGTAAAATGAAAGTGAAAAGCAACCCACTCACTGGTAATGAGGTAGTAAAACCTGCATCTAGGTTTACAGTTTCATTCGAAAAACCACCTCCAACAGAAAATTATTTTTAAAACGATTGAAAAAATTACCTATTTTCCATCTGAATGACCCTCTCCCCTCTTTGAGGAAACCAATGATCTTCGTAGACAAGAATTTTCTTGAGTCAAGGTTTGGTTTTACCTCCTAGACCCCTCTAGTCCTTTCAAACCAACCAGCAACCGTTTGATGTTCAACCAGAAAACACAAAGCATTTTTTAAAGCTTCTAGTCTTGAGAAGTTCAGTTCCTCATCAGAACCTTCTAATGCTTCTTCCTATTATGCCAAAATTCCCATCCCTGAAACCTAACCATTTATGAGCCCCTCTCCCCTCCTCATGGCCCCCCTCTGAAACATCTTGAGTTTGACTACGCCCCCAGCAGATACCTGGACTGAGTAAATGCTCTAGTCACTGAAACAGAGGACAGAACTGTCACCTCCCTCCGTCTAGAGCCTATTTTCTATGAATGCAATGATTTATTTCATTGCCACTTGTTACTTATGGTGCTACCAATTACCATCTCTGAGCTTTTTGTTTCTAGCACATGCTACTGATAAGCCGCGTGTCCATTTTAATCTTGCAAAATTGATTTCTTGACCCAAGTGTATACTTGTCTAGATATTCAGAAACTGTTTTTTTATTATATAAACTGTTCTCCTTTTCATTTTTTTGGCTGTGCCACACGGTATGCGGGATCTTAGTTCCCCTACCAGGGATCGAACCCGCACCCCCTGCAGTGGAAGTGTGGAGTCTTAACCACTGGACCGCCAGGGAAGTCCCTCTAGGCAAACTTTTTAAGATCCACTTTCTTCCTTTTTTTGAAAACTATAATGCCATTTCTTCATGTCCAGACTTCTGATGCTTTGCTGGGCTCCACAGTTTCTCAAAGATTTTGACCTTAACAAGTTGTACCATCATTATGTCTATTTTTTTCCTGTACTCTGGGAGCTTTACTTCCTCCAGACTGGGGGCTTAGGTGTTTTCTTCTACCTGGGGTTTCCATTTCTTTCTCCAAGTTTTTCTCAGTTTTCCATCTAATGAACATTCTCCATGACATACAATACAGAGGTTAACTCAGGGCTCTTTGTCATCCTCAATACTAAATGCTCAGCCCCAAGGAGCAGCTGTTGGGTTTTCTCGTCTTCTTGCTCCACAGAGAACAATATATTTGTTTTCCTTATCTGTCCCTCTTTGAAAGGTCTCCACTCTTTTTGGGCTTGGGTTTTCTTGATACTGTTTTTGTGGGTCCATATACCTTTTCATAGTCATTCACGTTTTTCTACCATTAAAAAAAAAAAAAAAGAAAATTTAGCTAAACAGAGAACTTCTGGCACAATTATCCTCCTTTGTTGAAACAAAAAAGGTCCTCATGTGAACTTTGTTTTGGGCATTCATAGACCTCCTGAGTCATCTTTCCCCACATATGTGTAATTTCTACATTTCTCTTATTTAAAAAAATCTCTCAAAAGGTCGTGAACCCCAAACTAGAAAAATCCTAAAAGAAAACATAGGGGAAAAGCTTCATAACACTGGATTTGGCAATGATTTCCTGGATATGACACCAAAAGCACAGGCAACAAAAGCAAATAAGGACAAATGGGACTACATCAAGTTTAAAAACTTTTGTGCATCAAAGGACACAACAGAGTGAAAATGCAACTTATGGAATGGGAGAAAATATTTATGAATCCTATATTTAATAAGGGGTTAATATGCAGAATATACAAAGAACTCCTATAACTCAACAACAACAAAATCATCAAATAATCTGATTTTAGAAAAAGGCAAAAGACTTGAATAGGTATTTTTCCAAAGGCGATATATAAATTGCCAACAAGCTTATGAAAGATGCTCAACATCACTAATCATCAGAGAAATACAAATCAAAACCACAATAAGATGTCACCTCATACCCACTAGGATGGCTACTATCAACAAAGGAGAAAATAAGTATTGGCAAAGATGTGGAGAAATCTGGAAGCCTTGTGCGGAGTTGGTGGGACTGTAAAATGGTGCAATCGCTATGGAAGAAGAGTACGAACATTCCTCAAAAGATTAAAAACAGAACTACCATTTGATCCAGCAATCCCACTTCTGGGTATATATCCAAAAGAATCCAAAGCAGGAGGTACTGTACACACCCATGTGCACAGCAGCACTGTTTACAGTAGCCAAGAAATGGAAGCAACCCACATGTCCATTAGTGGATGAACGGATAAACAAAATGTGGTATATATATACGATGGAATACTGTGCAGCCTTAAAAAGGAAGGAAATCCTGTCACATGCTACAATATGGATAAACCTTGAGGTCATTATACTAAGTGAAGTAAGCCAGTCACAAAAAGATAAATACTGCATGATTCCACTTATATGAGGTACCTAAAGTAGTCAAATTCATAGATACAGAAAGTAGAATGGCAGTGACCAGGGGCTGGGGTCAGAGGGAAAGGGAGGTGGTCCTTTAATGGGTTATAGAATTTCAGATTTGCAGCGTTATGAGTTCTGGAGATCTGTTTCATAACAATGTGACTATTTTTAAAGTAAGATGAATGCTTGATGGACATTAGTATAGGACACTTAAAAATGGTTAAGGTGGTAAATTCATGTTGTGCTTTTTAAAATCACAGTAAAAAGGTCTTGAAATATTCTGGACTGTGCAAAATCTCCTCTTTGATGATCATGTTCTCTAAAATGATATGGTCTCTTCTAAGGTTTCTCTCATGTATACTCTTGTCAGTTCCTTTTCGTTAGTCAGTATTAGGACCAGAATAGCAATTCTAGTATCAAACTCTCCACCCTCTTAAAGGTGAAACTGCCAATAAGGCACATCAATGATCACTCGGGTATTTTTTCTATTAGTTGAAGAGAATTCTGATAGCTATTTATATAGTTGAAGTTCTGTATCATGCCTCTCCTTTGCCCTAATCTTGTAAATGGGAATTGGAACATGGAGCTGGTAATTGCTCTGACTATAACCCATAAAGAACTCCTACTACACTATCAGTTTTGTTTCTCTCTTTTCTAATCTCTTCCTAGTGCTCTTTTGAAGGCTCCTGCTTTCATGTTTCTTGACTTGCTTATAGAGCTTCTGGATATACGGTGCTGCTCTGCTTTTCTTCCCAGTTGGTGACATTTTTAATTTGAATATGGAATTCCTTCTCAGCCATATCTCGATGTGATGCCCTTTTGCTCGCCAGGTTACGTGGGTTACCTAAGAAATTCTATGTATCACCCTGGCAACAATCTCCAATTCAATTTAATTACTCCTGTTTCACCCACTGATAGACAGACATTGGAAACTGTAAATGTTGCTTCTGTCTTCCCCTTCTCCTTGGTCTATCCAATGATTCACCAAATACTTCTCACTTTCACATCAATGTCAAACCTGCTTGCTTCTGTGATAATTGGTGTCATGAGTTTAGCAGGATATTCCTTTCCCTCCCCCTCCCCCCTTTCAGTTTAAAGCACGAGACTTATGCACTGTGGGTTCTCAATAACTATTGGTTGAACTGAATTGAGCTAACCCTAGTAATGCCTGCCAGGGCAAGCAGAGGATTTGAGTCCTTCCTTCACATGACAATCCATCACATATTCGAAGACATCTGTCGTGCCTGGTTAGGGAATCTTTTTTTTTCCTTCAAGAACTAAAGTCATATTTTCCATCTGAAATGAAAACTGAAGAAATGACAGATCACACATCTCTTATGGAAAATGTTATTTTCTTCTTGACCTCTGGAAGCAAGTGGGTTTATTTTTTATTTTATTTATTATTTATTTATTTATTTAAAATTTATTTTTGGCTGCATTGGGTCTTCGTTGCTGCATGAGGGCTTTCTCTAGTTGCAGAGACCAGAGACCCTCAAGTGGGTGTTACTGTGGCTCACAGAAGGAACAAAGCTACAGATTTTGCCTGATGGGTATGGTATCCAACCACCCGCCACCAGGGAAGCCCAGGGCTGCTGTTTTTGCCTGGATCTGCTGGGCTCTGGACCTGTAGCCTTCCACAGCCTTCCCTGGGACACTAGGGCCCCACACTTGCAAATGACATCAAGGGGACAGGGAGCAAGCTTTGCTGAGAAGGGCAGTGTGCTGGGACTTAAGACTTCTGGGGCATGGAGGCAGGGGCCTGTTTTGGACAGTGGTGTCATCTCTGGTAGCACTGCTGATGCAGGTGAGACAGAATTTCTACCAATGATTGGTTGGCTGTATCCAGTTTCTGTGGGGCTGAAACACACTTTTTATGCTAACTCAGGGGATGGTGAGAAAAGGAAATAAGTCACAGGTGCATCCAAAATGCACCTTGGAGGCTGTTCTGGGCCACCTATTTTGAATGTGGCTTGGAACTGTTAGGAAAGATCTCTTTACCTACAGCTCCGAACTAGGGAAACACCTTTTCTGCTATTAATAAAGATAAGCAAGCATCCTGAAAACAAACTTGATTTTTGACAAACACCAACTCTCAAGAACAAAACAAGGTGTTTTGTTTTGGGTGAATCGAAGTATTTCTGAATATACCTTTAAGGATGAGAGTTGGGGCTTCCCTGGTGGTACAGTGGTTGAGAGTCCGCCTGCTGATGCAGGGGACACGGGTTCGTGCCCGGGTCCGGGAAGATCCCACATGCCGCGGAGCGGCTGGGCCCGTGAGCCATGGCCGCTGAGCCTGCGCGTCCGGAGCCTGTGCTCCGCAACGGGAGAGGCCACAAAAGCGAGAGGCCCGCGTACCGCAAAAATAAAATAAAATAAAATAAAGATGCGAGTTAAGGCACCAACAATACTTGGGGGTGTTCCAGTATTTTGACAGAATTTTAGTCATCGAAGTTGGAAATCAGAAACCTAACAAACCATAATGCAAAACAAGGTCTCCAGTTTCCTTGCACTATTATAGTAGGAAATACTTGGCTCCTGGCAGGGAGGACCCTCCACAGCAGATTATCAGCAGCCTTCCAGAGCAGCGGAGCTTTGAAAACCTCACCCAAGCTAGCAGGTGTCTGGACAGCACTGTCATTTCTTTTCTTTTTTTTTTTTTAATTTATTTAATTATTTTTGGCTGCGTTGGGTCTTCGTTGCTGCGTGCGGGCTTTTTCTAGTTGCGACGAGCAGGGGCTATACTCTTCGTTGCAGTGCGCAGGCTTCTCATGCCGGTGGCTTCTCTTGTTGCGGAGCATGGGCTCTAGGTGCACGGACTGCAGTAGCTGTGGAACGTGGGCTCAGCAGTTGTGCCTCGCGGGCTCTAGAGTGCAGGCTCAGTAGTTGTAGCCACGGGCTTAGGTGCTATACGGCATGTGGGGTCTTCCGGACCAGGCCTCGAAGCTGTGTCCCCTGCGTTGGCAGGAGGATTCTCAACCACTAGCACTGTCATTTCTTTAACAAGCGTAGGATCCCAGGGCTTAAGAATCTCTAGGTAGAGTTATCATTGTGGTAAAAATACTGATACTCAAAGGAAAAGGGAAAACTAATACCACTTCTGCACTCATGACATCTCTCTTCTCTGTTGATACCATCTTTCCTCTCTCCTGCACCTTGATGACCTTTCTGGATCCTCAATCCCAGGGAGGCTGGAGAGTCTTTGGGTAAATGCTCCCGACGTGGACTGTGTTTCCAGCAGCAACACCCTGCTTTAGAAAGCAAACTATTTTTTTTTTTGGCCACGTGGCATGTGGTATCTTAGTTCCCCAACCAGGGATTGAATCTGCACCCCCTGCACTGGAAGCACGGAGTTTTAACCACTGGACCACCAGTGAAGTCCCTACAGAGCAAACTTAATTCTCTTCCATCTGATCTTCCAGATTGCCCCCCAACTGACCCCCCTTTCAGTCTCATCTCCAGTTATCCTCTTGAGCCAGACCGCCAGCCTTTCTCTGGCCTTCTAGCATTCGCTCAAGCTGTGCTCACTGCCTGGGTGCATTCTTCACTTTGCTTTACCGATTCCAACTATACCTGTGACATCTGTGGAGGACAGGGGACGAGGGGGTGTCCATCAGTATGGAATGCAATGCCAGGGGAAGCCCTTGCAAAGGAGGTGGCAATTAAACTGGACACCTCCCACCCACCCACCTGGACAATAGCTACTGCCTATAGACTCCCAGACCTGGCATTCAATCACATGAGTGCTGTTTTGCATTGTTATCTGAATGTGGTGCCTTTTAAAAAATTTTTATTTTATTTACAATGTTGTGTTAATTTCTGCTGTACAGAAAAGTGATTCAGTTATACATACATATATTCTTTTTCATATTCTTTTGCATTATGGTTTATCATAAGATATTGAATATTGTTCCCTGTGCTACAGAGTTGTTGTTTATCCTTGTTGTTTATCCACTCTATATATAATAGTTTGCATCTGCTAATCCCAAACTCCCACTCCTTCCTCACCCCCACCTCCTCCCTCTTGGCACCCACAAGTCTGTTCTTTATGTCTGTGAGTCTCTTTCTGTTTTGTAGATAAGGTCATTTGTGTCATATTTTAGATTCCATATATAAGTGATATCATATGGTATTTGTCTTTCTTTTTCTGACTTTCTCTGCTTAGTATGATAATCTCTAGGTCCATCTATGTTGCTGCTAATGTGTTGTGCCTATCTTGATGAGAAATTCCTGGAGGTCTACTTTTCATGTGCCACCTGCATGTATTCTAATAAAGTCTCGCAAATATCTGCATTGTCAGGAAGTGTTTGTTACTTCTTCCCAGAAGGCATTAGCATTACACATTTCAAAAGAATTAACAAAAGGTCACATTTTCATGTCAATTAGATGATACAGTATTCACAAAAGGTTAAATGATAGGAAATCATTAGACCACAGAGCAGTGCTGGGTCCATGAGGATTTCTGTGTACATCCTAGGTGTCTCGCATAAACAAGATGTGAGTCAATAATCAATCCAAAAATATTTACTCAAGCATTTGCTGTGTTGGGTGCTGAGGTGAATTTGAAAGAAGCAAAAAATAGTCTTACCCTGGAGGAACTCAGGATGTATTCCAGAGAATACAACTATCCCATAGTTGCAGAGAATAATTAAATGTTAAACGATACATTGTTGAGACTCCTGGTACAACAGAAAGTGCGAGAAGAGGCATGGGTATGGGCTGTCTGATAGCACTAAGCTTGAATGCGAGCTGGCGGAGGACAGGAGAGCACACAACCCATACCCTCAGATACTGTGACCCTGACCTTGGCCAATGTCAGAAACAGCTTCATGGCTGTCTAGAAAAGAATCTAGGATTTAACACCCTTGTCTGTTTGAGATAAACCAGTGTCCTCTGATCCATTTGAATGAAACTTCAACTGGACCTTGTAAAAGGGACGCCAAGGTAGAAACAGAAGCGATGTGTTGGGAGAGGCTAAGGGTGCTTAGAAAGCCATAGATCACAACAGTTGGGGTTTCAGAAGGGAACCCGTATACCATCACTGTAAAAGCTGCAGGAGCTGGAAGTTGGTTTGAAAGTGAAGGCTGGGAGAGTTAAGTGGATGAGCAAAACTGTTTCTTCCTTAGCATGCTAAGTGAGACTCGTAGGATTTTACAACTGCGGCATGGGGGCACTTCTAGATCAGCTTGAGAAAAAGCAAAATCAAAATCCACTTTTATACTAAAGCAGGAAAATCGACATAGCAGGGAAGATATTTCAGAATGTTAAACAGGAAAAAAAATAATATAAGGTAACGAAGTAAAATGGTGAAATGTCTAAGAAGCAACTGCAATAAGAAAAAGAAGCTGGGCGGGGTCAGAGTTCACAGGTAGTTCCAGGGGACACTGAGAGCCACGGAGGCCAGTGTCCCCCTTGAGGGCGTGCTGTCCTGCCAGCTCTGAGATGGGGTCTTGCGCTGCCCTGTTCCCAGCTGCGCCCCTGAAGCAAAGCACTGCCCCCAGCCAGCTCCAAAGACCGTTCTACATCCTTACTCTTGGTGGGAAGAGAATCCAGTTTGCCCCTCACCACAGTCACAGAGTGGACACCAGAACACTTCATCTGGCATTTGGAAGGAAAAGAATGTCAAAGGGGCTTTTATTGCACCTGACCAGATAATTAGGTAATTAGCACTGTTGACTGATAGGGTACATCTACATGCATCTGTATATCTCTAGGGAGGCATATTTTCAAACATGTACTATCAAGTGCTTTTTATTATAAATTTTTTTTTTTTCCTGGAGAGCATTTCATTTCTCAAAAAGGATGCCAGCCACGTTTCCTTTCCATGCCAGTATGGCCCTTTTTCGCTTTGTCAAGCTGGACTGCAAACAGAGAAGAAGCGAAGCTGTTTCTTATCCCCCATGGATCTTAAAACAAGGCCTGCAGCACGGGCTGGCTCCTTTCTCCCCGCCAGGCGCCCACCTTCGGGTCGGGGCGGTGGTGTCAGGGGAAGCACTGTTTAGGAACGTGGTCTTGCTGAAAAACAGAGAAGACCAGGAGAGAAAGCACAAGGACACAAGAGATGTACAGATTTGGGTCGCAGGGCAAGTCAGAGAAAGAGAACGAGGCAAGGGGAAGCCAGCTGCCTCAAAAAACGTACGTGGCATCTGAACGGTGTACTTTTTGGGCGGGAAAAGGGAATCTGGAACCTGTCATTTGTTCATCACACAGAAAACATTCTTAGCTGATCATAATGAGAGAAACCTAAAAAAGGCCATTTAATTTGTTCTTCGTTCATCCTGGACGATAACATGACCTTATGCAGCTCCTCAATCTGTAGCTGCTAGCCCATCACTAAGTCTGTGCACAGGGAGGATTCATTGTGATTTAGGCTTTTCCTCCTGCATGCTGAATTTCCTTCAGCTTTAAGAGGAAGAGTGGAGTAAATAGTCTAAGTGATTTGGGGCACTTTTACTTGTATAGTGTTAATAACACTTTAGAGCTGGCACCTCCCCGGTCGCTTTAGTTCACCTTCGCCACTCAGTGATACGGGAGCACCTGTGTCAATCTGGCCAGCGTGCAGCCTCACGTGGAGACCTGTGGGTCCCAGTTCCACCACAGTCTTAGCTGGAATAGGTGTGTGAGCTGAGGATTGTGTCACAAGACGAGGCAATGAGACAAGGCAGTTCTCCCCACAGGGGTTCACGATATGGGAAGCTTCTGGTGACCACCTTGGCAATGTAGGGCACAGACCCCCTTATACCTTTACCAAATGAATACTGACCACCTCCCATAGTTCCATAGAGTCTTAGGTGCTGGGGGGATCAAACAATGAATAAGGAAGAAAAGGTGCCTGGTCTGAGAGGTTCTAGGCTGATGAGACAGAGACAAGTCAGCAGCTGATAAGAGCTGGAATGGGTGGGGTACAGGTGTTGGCAGAAGGGGGTCTGGCTCTGAGGGAGTGGCACCCAGGCTGAAGCCTGGGTGAGGATCAGCTAGGTATTGGGAGGGAACTGGTGGATCCTGTGGAAGAAAAGGAATGTGCAAAGACACAGGAGAGAACCCGGCCCACAGCGAGGGACGGCAGAAGTACAGCTGTGGTGGGCGCGAGGATGGTGGGATGCGGGGGACGGGGGGTGTGGAAGAGAGATGTGAACAGATTAGAGACGCCATAAGGAGGAACAGTGGGCGGTGTGTGAGGACCCAATTCAAGACTGAGAATGATTAAAAGAGGCTCACAGTGCTTCTAACTCACTAACCAAAGCCATAACCTCAACACCACATCAGTGACAGTAAGGTTCCAGTCGGAAGCCATTTGGGCCATGCCTCATATTTCCCTGTGTGACAGTTTCAGCA
>NW_006793169.1:910983-928016 GCF_000442215.2 Lipotes vexillifer
TTTTTTTGCGGTACGCAGGCCTCTCACTGCTGTGGCCTCTGCCGTTGCGGAGCACAGGCTCTGGACGTGCAGGCTCAGTGGCCATGGCTCACGGGCCCAGCCGCTCCGCGGCATGTGGCATCTTCCCGGGCTGGGACACGAACCCACGTCCCCTGCATCGGCAGGTGGACTCTCAACCGCTGTGCCACCAGGGAAGCCCATGATGTAGGATTTTTAAAAACAGCCAACTTGCCCAATAAATCATTCTGGTCTGGCAATGAGAAAGAGTTGAAAGTTCTTACAGAATGTGAGGAGTCCATTTTTTTAAAAATTTAAATAAAGATGAATGGAAGACAGACGAATTAGCATGACATGAGATGGCTTGTTGAAAATAGCAACGGTCACAGACGGAGAAAGGCAACCTTCCTCCTGCCCACTGAGTCAGGTGTTAACTGGGGAGCAGCTGACCAGTTGTGGCCACGGTCCATACAGTTTCTTCCATCATCACTTGAGTGGACTTCAAACTGCAAAGTGGACTTTCTGACTCTGACCCTCCTGCCTCCCTCTTTTAAGAACTCTTGTGATTACACTGAACCCAACTGGATAATCCAGGATCATCTCCCCACCTCAAGATCCTTAACTTAATCCCAGGCTTTGGGGATTAAGATGTAGACATCTTTTGTAGAGAACAAACGTATGGACACCAAGGGGAGAAAGCGGCGGGAGGGTGGGGTGGTGGTGGGATGAACTGGGAGATTGGGATTGACATGTATACACTTATGTGTATAAAATGGATAATGAATAAGAACCTGCTGTATAAAAAAATAAATAAAATAAAATTCAAATCCCCCCCAAAAAACCCCCAACAAACAACAACAACAACAAAAAGATGTAGACATCTTTGAGGGACGATTACTCTACCTACCACACTGTTTCTTTTTTTTTTTTGGCTATGCCGCGCGTCTTGCGGAATGTCTTAGTTTCCCAACCAGGGGTTGAACCCTGGACCATGGCAGTAAAAGTGCCAAATCCTAACCATTGGACCGCCAGGGAATTCCCCACACTGGGTTATTATAAAATCTACAGAGCTCGTTTCTCAGATGTGTCCTTTTTTAAAAAATATTTATTTATTTAATTTATTTATTTTTGGCTGTGCTGGGTCTTTGTTGCTGCGCGTGGGCTTTCACTAGTTGCGGTGAGCGGGAGCTACTCCTCGTTGTGGTGGCTTCTCTTGTTGCGGAGCATGGGCACTAGGGCACGCGGGCTTCAGTAGTTGTGGCACGTGGGCTCTAGAGCTCAGGCTCAGTAGTTGTGGTGCACGGACTTAGCTACTCCGCAGCATGTGGGATCTTCCCGGACCAGGGCTCGAACCCATGTCCCCTGCATTGGCAGGCGGACTCTCAACCACTGCGCCACCAGGGAAGTCCTCAGATGTGTCTTATGCTTGCAGTGCTTCAAAACTGAGGCTGCAGACAAAGGTAAGTCCTTATGCAAGCCAAGGTGACCTAGATATTCAGGTCTTTATGTGATCAAGTGGCGTGAATTGAGGAGTCATCAATGGGTAAAGTGAAGAAAAAGCATGAAAATTTCAGATCTCAGGTATTTTCTCTTTGCTTTCATTTTACATTTAGATTTTTTCAGCATCTTTTTTCATTATTTCTTGTGTAAAGGCAAATTTCTAGTGCTGGGTTCACAGGGACTTCTGTGTGGCACAGGGAAACCTTGAACAAAGGCTGGAGAGACTTGCTGTCTCCACTCCTACAGCTGACACGTTTGTGACCCCAGGCCTTATTTTCCACCTGTTAAAAACCCAGCACTTACATCTTTAATGAGCATTCCTATTGTCATCACTGAGGCCAAGGGTTAAGAACATGGGCGCTGGAGTCAGGTTGCCTAGGCTCATATTTTGGCTCCTTAATTTAGGAGCTGACCTTTGGGCAAGTTAATTAATCTCTCTTGCCTCAGTTTCCTCATCTGGCCTATGGGAGTAATAACACTAGCAATCCTATAGCGACAATGAGTTAAACATGTAAAGTGCATGGAGCAGTGCCTGTCACATAGTGAATGCTCAATAGAGGTGTTTTTTTTAGCAGTACGCGGGCCCCTCATTGTTGTGGCCTCTCCCATTGCGGAGCACAGGCTCCGGATGAGCAGGCCCAGCAGCCATGTTTCACGGGCCCAGCCGCTCCGCGGCATGTCGGATCTTCCTGGATGGGGGCACGAACCCGTGTCCCCTGCATCGGCAGGCGGACTCTCAACCACTGCGCCACCAGGGAAGCCCTCAATAAAGGTTATTTTTAATCATTATCATCACTAGATTAGACCCAAGGGATGTACCAAAGAGAAAATATAGCCCTTTTCCTTAGTGCTGGGTCAGATGACTTTTAAGACCAAGGTTTTATGATTCCCAGTATATCATGGAAGAAAAGCACCCCCTTGACTTCCTCACTTCCCATGCATCATGCTGCATTAGCAAGATCTTTTAATATTTCTCCTTGATGAGAAGTAAGGGCACCAAGTCAAAATTGATATGTAAAAATTACCGTCCCATTATTACCTGCTGGCCTTGCTAATAAATCTTAGCTTAATGAAGCATATGTATCCTTTCAGAAGAACAGGACATAACCCAAACTAGAGGGATATGGGCTCTAGCTTGTTTAAAACAGTACCTTAAAAAAGCTCACTGCAGGGGCTTCCCTGGTGGCGCAGTGGTTGAGAGTCCGCTTGCCGATGCAGGGGACACGGGTTCGTGCCCCGGTCCGGGAGGATCTCACATGCCGTGGAGCGGCTGGGCCCGTGAGCCATGGCCGCTGAGCCTGCGCATGCGGAGCCTGTGCTCCGCGGCGGGAGAGGCCACAACAGTGAGAGGCCCGCGTACCGTAAAAAAAAAAAAACAAACCCAAAAAACTCACTGCATAACTGCATGCCCATATATACAAATGCTATAATTTTCTTGGGTCAAAGATAATTTTCAAAAAGTAAGCACGTATAGTGGAATCTTTAAAAAAAAAAAAAGATACCAATGAACTTATTTCCAAAACAGAGAGAGACTCACAAACATAGAAAACAAACTTATGGTACCAAAGGGGAAAAGCGGTGGGGAGGGATAAGTCAGGAGTTTGGGATTAACAGACACACATTAACAGTATTAACAGACATACTGCTTTATATAAAATAGATAACTAACAAGGACCTACTATATAGCACAGGGAACTCTACTCAATATTTTATAATAACCTATGAAGGAAAAGAATCTGAAAAAGAATATAAATATATATCTGAATCACTGTGCTGGACACCTGAAACTAACAGCATATTGTAAATCAAGTATACCTCAATTAAAAAATCTAGAGTTCAAAGCTGAAAGAAGAACCAACATAAGCACATACACATCTCTACTCGTGGCAGCTTTTAAAGCAGGTTCTACAAGGTTCGACAGGTCCTTTCTGAGAGCAGGCCTTCACATAGCTCTCCTTCACTTGAAATCGGAAGTGTGGAAAGTGGGGTGGATGTATGTTCTACGGCAAGAGTCGGCAATAAACAATAGAGGACACTTACAGCTGTAGTAAGCTAGGAGGAGTTTATACAGTGAGTTTTAAATCAGACTCAGAATTGGCTGGTGTTATCCACTGAAAAAAAATCCCATTGAGTTTGGCCTGCTGAGGATGTTTTCTGGGTGAGGCAGACCCTCGACCAGGCAAAGCTTCAGATGCAGACTTCTCTATTTTCAAAAGGATCTGAAGAGCCAGAAATTTTGCTAATGGAATACAGGAATGAAAATGAATATTACATTTCTACTTGGCTAGCAGCTACCGTGGTATTAAAATTGGCTGATTTAGTTCTGTCCCAGTGGCTGAAATTCTTCCATCTTATCATTACCTCTTTAAAGAGACTTGAACAACTTCATTTATTCCTTCTCTGTCTCTCCCCCTTTTCTTTCTTCTGTTCAAACACTTCCACAAAACACAGTGTTCCATTAAAAGAAAGCCAACACTGTAAGTCCACTGAACTTCCTCTTTTGTTCCTCTGATACTAAAATCTTTGTTATTTTGCTCAAGTTATCGTCATATTCACTAGGCACACAACAGGTGCTCAATAAAGTTGGTTTTTTCCTTCTTTCTCTCCTTGGCCCCTATTTGGTAACGCATTTCTTCCTTTAGTCTTCGGTTTACAAACCACTTGCTATATCATTGGCTCCAAGAGCCTCCTTCAGACTCTCCGTCATTTATTGGGAAGCTTAGCCCAAACTGAGATAACTCTCATAAGACATCTTGGAAGTAAAAAGGTTCAGAAAAAAACAACGTCCCACTTATCAAAAATGAAGTGCTTTTGGTCTCATTTCAGATCTGGTGGCAGAAGGGAAGTGTCAGCTTTCAGAGGTCCCCACGAAATATTCGACAAGATATGTGAAATGTTTCTCTTCATTTGGCCTGCTTGTTTCATAATACAGTCGATGTGTTTCACGAGAAAAACAAGGTCAATTCAATTGATCCAACAACTGAATTGTCGGTTTTGGCGACAGACACACATACATATAAATGCTCACGCTCTCCCAGTTTTAACAACACTTTATCTAACTTAGAACCACAAGAGCTAGGAAATTAAGAGTTAATACTTAAACCCCATCCTTAATTCATTCTGTCATGTCTGAGTATCACTCTTCCCATAGCAAGCAAGATCACCTCCTGTTCTGAGGCCACTAGACAGAGAATGAAATCAGCTGTAACATTACTGTGTCACGATGGAGGGAATTAGGGATGAGCCTGGAGAACAAGCTTGGGTGCTCTTTGTATGAGAGTGGGAAGCAGGATGGGAGGGAAAGAAAGGAAGACAAAATAAAAAGAGCAAAAAAAAGCAGGCACCATAGCCGCAGGCAAGCTCCTGCTTGCCTTCCACCTATTCCGACAGAGGGCATCTTAAAGGCAGGGGGCGGACGGCTGCCCTAGTTACAGCAACGCAGCCTATTAGCAGTCTAAGCTCCCAAAGGAACTTGAAAGAACAGAGGAAACAACAGACATCACAGCTGATGGAATGCTGTGGTCTTACGCTTTCTCCTGCAACTGTGCATGTGAGCAGGATAAAGGAGGCTTCTCTTACTCAGCTGAAATGCCCCTTGGTTTGCTTATTTCCAAGGGATAAGGAAACCCATTCCAAGGAATGGTTTGAATTACTGCTCTTTCAACAACATTATGGGTCATGTATCCACTAAAATGAATCTATTGCGCTGTACTTCTTTATCATGAATCATTGTTTTAATTTTTAACCCAACCCAGCAGGAAACCATGTGTTTATACCCCATGTAACTTTCATTCGATCATGGAATTAATAAAATCTCTGTCACCTAACAGAAGAACCCACGGGACTATTTCAGGGCAATGACAAATTAAAAGAGGGAACTGCCTTCTCTAATGGCTGCTTGGTCCTGCAGCAGGTAAAATCACACACAGAATAGGAAAAAGCTATTTACTGATTTGCCTCCTACATTTACTATTTCATCAGGAGGAGGTCCGCTCTCTATCTATAAATTCATTTTTCCTAAGGCTTCCTCATCAGCTGACTAGGTCCTGCCAATAAGTAATACTCTCAAATTGTCATCTGCCTATAAACTATTAAATGGTATTTTTTATTTTTGCAATTTGGAAAAATGTATCATGCAGCGAGGAATGCCTAGCTTGATGCTGTTAGTATGTACAACGAACCTCCTCATCCTGTCTAATGTACATCTTTCAATGAGAAGAATGACATTACAAAATAGTTCTTCTTGGGTGTATTCAGAAAATCCATACATATATTCATTATTAGGATTCTTCAGATTTACTGAAAAATACCTACTTGAACCTAAAACATGTGCAGAAGTTTAGCTATTATCTTAATCCTAAATCCCGCTATTACATTTCTATCACAGATGTTCTGCGCTGATGGAAAGTCTAAGCTATTTGGATTTGCCAGCTTGGATTAATAACTACCCATCTCTAATCATTAATGATGCTGGTTCCAGTTCAGTGACTGAAATGGGTAAAAAAAAAATTTTCATTTTATTCTTTCCTTATGAAAGAGCTGTTGGCTTGGCAATGCATTTCTTTCTGGAAAAAAGTCCTTTTGAAAAGGAGAATACTAAAAACAGTGTAGGAAACACTAGAGAAGAATAGAAATTCATTTTAAAGCAGTGTACCACGTACAAATGCTGTCTTACAAATAGGATTATTTAATTTAAACCTTAGATCTGTCAAGCTCCATTACTTCAAATGGAGCCTGTCGTTTCTTGAGTTCATTATATACCGAGATTATATTACAATTTATGTTAGGTTCAGTCATTGCTGAGATACAAGGCAGTTAAAAAAAAATTACACAGCAGTGTCAGTAAATAGAGCAAAGTCACTGCACTGTTGGGAAAGGCAAAAAGTCATCTTGCTAAATGAGGATCCAAGCTGTCCTGTACCGAGACTGCTACTAATAAATAAAAGGCCTCTGGGAAAAGTGCTGAGCGTAGGCTGGATCTATTTTCAGCTTGCATCAGCAGCTGCTGCCCCTGAGATCACATCTTTACGCATACTCTACACCATATGTAATCACTCCAGTGCTGCGACCAGTAAGATAATGAAAGAGCATGGCATAAATCTATACTTGAGTGGAATGCTAAATGAGAAAAATAATACAAAAAGGGGAAATAAACCGCATTTTCAAGTCATTAGGAAGAAAGACTTTGACATATGAAGTGCTGCAACCATTAATAGCACTTATCATATAGAGTGGAGACAAAGAGACAAATTAATCAAACTGACAGAACTGGGACATTTTATGCTAATGCAGGCTCCTGGGTTTTAGTCTGTATTCCTCTGTGTCTGGAAAACTGATACCATTACAGAGCAGGAAATTGCATGAATAACACGCAACAGATCATAAAAATTCACACACCAACTGCAGAAACACTGCCAAAAGCTCTGTAAAAACAAGGATGGAGACCTCAGCAGAGGAACTACCAGCAAGTAATTAATGCAAATAAGTCCAGGAATATCTCCCATTCATGCACTGTAATTAACTCTAGACTTCTCGTTCATAATTATAGTGATGAAACCGAAGCCTAGAGAGTGAACTCTGCAGTTAGCCAGAGGAGGCTGCCCAGGCCCTGATTCCAGGCTGTTTGCCAGCAGTTGGGGTGACTGCTGCTCCAGCCTAAATTTACTGCCTGGGTTGGGTTAGCCTTAAAAAATATGAAATAAACATACAAACATTAACTTATAACTTTAAAAGGGAGGAGGGAGAGACATAAATTGCTAATGCAAAGAAAAGCCAAAATTTTCACGTATGTTTGTGCGAGTGGTAGAGAGAGAGAGAATCTGATACTGAAAGCATTTTTATGAAACACATGCTGTCCCTGACTTATAAACAGCCCTCACTTTATGAATAAGCTGGACTTAAAAGTGAATGGCAGGCAAGACCTCAGGAAGGCTCAGCGAAGCAACTGCCCTTTGTTTTCCAATTGTGAACTCCCAGCGTGGCCGGTGTAGGTAGGTCCACTGGTTCGTTTATACCCATCCATAGGGGTAAATGACTGCTGTGCTAAGATCTCCATCCCTCCCCAGAGGAAGCTCCTGCATCCTTGGCACTGGGTCCCTTAGCTGGAACTCCAAAGAACTGTCCCATTAAAAAAAAATGACAGCATGAATAGAAGTTAGGTGTGGCTTAAAAAAAAAATGCATCAGAACTAGAATCCTATGAGATCGTCTTTGCTGGCATTCAGGCCTCTGGCTCTCAATGATTCTGTTCCAGTCTTTCCTCTCATTCTCACCTAATATACACTACACATTTTCACACCTCTAGAACTTTCCTAAAGGAAGACCCTTCATTTATTTGACGGACATTAACCAAATGGCTACCATGTTGGCATCTTCCTAGACGGTGTATGTGTAGATCAAAATTAACATCACCAGGGCTTCCCTGGTGGCGCAGTGGCTGAGAGTCCGCCTGCCGATGCAGGGGACACGGGTTCATGCCCCGGTCCGGGGAAGATCCCACATGCCGCGGAGCGGCTGGGCCCGCGAGCCATGGCCGCTGAGCCTGCGCGTCCGGAGCCTGTGCTCCGCAACGGGAGAGGCCACAGCAGTGAGAGGCCCGCGTACCGCAAAAAAAAAAAAAAAAAAAAATTCACATCACCACTACCACCACTCAGAAATCTTGCATACGGATCTTACTGTCCAAATGAGGAGACGGACAAGCAATACTTCAATTGCAGTGCAGTGTACAAGCTGCGATGACAGAGATATAGAAAGTTGTGACAGGCATATAATGGAGAGACACTCAACTCGAGAGGGCCTCCCCCCCCCCCACCTATTGAAATCCCACTCTCACCTCCTCTCCTCCACGAGAACTTCTCTTATTCTCTCATTAGAGTTGTCTATTCCTCCTTTGTAATGTCATAGCCCTTCGCTGATTCCTAGACTACGGAATTAATTTCCTTCTCGCTTTGCATGATGATAAACATCTGTTCCCTGAATAAATTTCAAAAAAATGAAAGGCGATACAGATAGGAGATTTGGGAGCTGATTTAAGAAAGTAGCCACTATTCATAACCTGTTTCCAGGATAAAAGACACACTCAGCAGTTCAGACAACTAATTTCTCAACACACTTTTGGAATGTAATGTATCTAAATTGCCTATCCTAGTCTTTGTTCCCTAGCCACTGGGCCACCAAAAATGTCACCTGGGGGGTTTCCCTGGTGGTGCAGTGGTTGAGAGTCCACCTGCCGATGCAGGGGACGCGGGTTCGTGCCCCGGTCCGGGAGGATCCCACGTGCCGCGGAGCGGCTGGGCCCGTGAGCCATGGCCGCTGGGCCTGCGCGTCCGGAGCCCGTGCTCCACAGCGGGAGAGGCCACAACAGTGAGAGGCCCATGTACCACACACACACACACACAAAAGTCACCTGGGGAATTCCCTGGCGGTCCAGTGGTTAGGGCTCCGTGCTTCCACTGCAGGGGGCACGGGTTCAATCCCTGGTTGGGGAACTAAGATCCCGCATACTGTGCGGCATGGCCAAAAAAAATAAATAAATAAAAAGATAATGATTGAGAATTTTAAAAAATGTAACCTGCATTTGCATGGACCAATGCATGAAACAATGGAAGTGTTTCAAGTAGTGCAAATGTGAACTGAAGATTCTTCTCACAGTTATGTAATTTGCATATTAGGAACAAAAAAATCCGTTTCAAGGGAGGACTCCTGCCTCGTATCAGCCTTGGTAAAATGAAAAGTGAAAAACACACCTGACTTTCCATATGAAGATGGGACTAAGTTTGGCTGTATGCAGTACTGTATAGAAAAATGCTTTATAAGTACCCTTATACTAGGTCGATTTATGACTATGATTAGAATCCAGGTGAGACTGTTTACAGTGGCAGATCTGGGAACAGAGCTAGACCACTGGGGCTAACCCTTACTATCAGGTACCACGCCTGAGTGGCCACCCTTCAGAGGGAGCAGAAGTGCCAGGTGTGGGTTTTCTTTAATACCTTTCAGCCCTGAGGACACTTGCTGAGAACCCAGACCTTAGGTAGGTGAATCACCTTAACAGCGCATCTGCAGAACCCCACTGGCCTCCGCTGCAAGGTGTTGAACCTTCTGCTGCTTTCTCTTTTTTTGTAAAGTCTGTATAACTTTTATTTCTTCATATCATAGGATTTTAAAATATATTATTTTCATTCTGTATATCTTTTTGTATAATTTTGGCATACCTACAATTTTACCCTTTTGTTAATACAATCAGGTATACTATGGACTGGCTGTAGGCCCACTGATTTTCAGTATTTTTACCAATGACAGGGGTTAGAGGGGCCTTATTCTTTATGTGTTAAGCCTAAGGAGATGCCTGAATTAGAATTAAAGTTTAAAGATGACAAATGGTATAAATTCTGATTAGGCTCAATTAGATGGTAATATTTTGGGAAGAAAAAAGATACAACCCAAATGCAAGACAGAAAATAATTATTCAAGCTTATATATGATGAAAGCCAGTAAGATTTATAGTGATTCCTGTCTCTAAATACAATTAGAAAGAGAACATATTCTCAATGAGGAAGAATATTGGGGAACATGATGGTGAAAACTGAAAACTGATGTTCAGGTTCCCTGAATTGATGAGCATTTTATTTAAATTGTTTATTGTTATGGCCCCTTATTATTATTTAATGTAAGTATATTAAACTGAGAAAATGACAAAGCGACCAGAGAGAGGTCATATTTAAGAAAGTCTTTGAAGAAATGGAATGACGTACTATGAGAAAATGATTCTAGTGGCCGTGTAGTAACCATTTTCAACAGGAATTCTTTTAAAAATATTGCATCTGGGGCACAGCACTGAGAATCTGACACATGGGCCAAATCTTGAGTCTTTCCTCTAAGTAGCTGTTACCTACAGGAAGCATGTGATTTGGTCCACCTCAGTCAATGTGATGTGATTTGACAGGGTTAGACAGAGCTCCATGTCTGTGGTTGGTGAGTACGAGTGGAAGGATAACAACTTTTGCTATAATCACGGAGAGTGAAGAAAGGCAGATGGGGGCGGGGCAGGAGGGAAAGCGGTGGTTCTGTGGGACTCAGGTGGCTGGAGATATTTCTTAATAGAAGGCTACAGGTGCTGCCGAAGTTGTGAGTTTGGGGAGATCAGTTCATGGAGAAAAGAGCCTAAATTCATTGCTAGGACAGGGGGCCAAAGGCAGGGGATAAAAGTACAGAGCAGGGAAGATGAGGGAAGGGTATGAAGGGCTACAGAGGGAAATGCGAGGTGGTCCTGGGCAAGTGAGGAGGGGGAGGTAGCCACTGGATCAGGAACTTCCTGGCAACAAGCACTATTGAATCATAAGCTACTAGAAGGAAGCTGAGGTATCAACTTTCCTGGAGTTTTTTTTAATATTAATATTAAGAGAGATAAAAGTCTTTTTTTGGGGATTGTTCAGTTCCTTTTTTGAATACAGTCATCTAGAATTTGATGACTTCTTATTTCTCTTTTTCCAAAAGGCACGTATCAGGATTGTATTTTAATGTAACTGTGGCTTTCAGACATACATTCAGCTACGAGTCCAATGCGTGTGAATTATAAGAAATATCTGAATGGAAATTTATGGATTATATTGTCATTATATATTTTTATGTCACTTCTTCCTCCCAACAGCTTGGGAAGTGAAGCGTGATGATTCTTATTCTCATTTTCTATAAAACTGTGGTGCGGAGAGTTTAAGCAACCTGCCCACAGTCGTGGGGCTCAAGTCCTGAGCGCCTCACTCCAGATCATGTGTGATCTCCCCCATCTCTACAGCCATTCTAACAAAGCAGTTCTAACACAGTTTCTTTTTCTCATTCCTCCTAAAATTTGTTTTTCCATTTTGATTACTACCCTTACATATTTCAGGAAAACGCTTGGGTGCTGTGCACTGTAAGAGCCAGAAATGAAGGCCAAGAAGGCAGGGACCGAATAGACCCTGACCCTGGATGTTCCCACCACTGTCTGACATTCATCTATGATTTGGCAACACCTGCACATGCTGGGAGCTTCAGTTTAAACCTTTGGGAAATATCCTCAATGTCTATGGGAAATCTCCATCTTCCTCTTTCTTCTTTAAGTGGGAGCCAAAATTCCCCATAAAGAAGTCTACTGGTTTGAATAGGACATAATCCTTACTTCTGTTTTATAGGGTTGCTTTTCATTCATTCATCAAATATTTACTGAGTGCCTACTATGTGCCCGACACTGTGCTAGGCTCCAGGGACATAATGACAAACAAGGCAGGCATGATGCTTGGAACCTGGACTCTTGTCCTGCACTGTCCAAATGGTGGTCACTAAGCCATCTGTGACTCTTTATATTAAAACTAATTAAAATTAAAAATTCAGTTCCTTAGTTCCTCTAGCTATGTTTCAAGTGCTTGACAGTTCCATGCAACTAGTGGTTACCATACTGGTCAGTGCAGAAGAACATTTCCATCATCATAGAAAATGCTATTGGACAACACTGATCTAGAGAAAGAAACAGATAATAAACAAGTAAGTCGATGAATGTATCACTGAAAACTATGATACAATTTTGGGTCTTTTCTGTTTCCCTTTGGTCTTTATAAATTTATTTATTTATTTATTTATTGGCTGTGTTGGGTCTTTGTTGCTGCGCGCGGGCTTTCTCTAGTTGCGGCGAGCGGGGGCTACTCTTCGTTGTGGTGCGCGGGCTTCTCATTGCGGTGGCTTCTCTTATTGTGGAGCACGGGCTCTAGGTGGGCAGGTTTCACTAGTTGTGGCATGAGGGCTCAGTATTTGTGCTCACAGGCTCTAGATCGCAGGCTCAGTAGTTGTGGCACACGGGCTTAGTTGCTCCATGACGTGGGATCTTCCTGGACCAGGGCTTGAACCCGTGTCCCCTGCATTGGCAAGCAGATTCCTAACCACTGTGCCACCAGAGAAGCCCCTCCCTTTGCTCTTTAAAAGTCATCTATCTCTTTCTTTTCCAACAAACATGCCTAATTTCACGGCCTCGTTACTTCTTGCTTAGGCCACTGCAACAACCTGGCCATTGTCTCTTTCTCCCTGAATCCTTCCGTTGTACTGCTGCCTGATTCATCTTCCTAATGATAATCATTTTGTCAACCTGCTTCCTGTAGAATAAAACTCAAGCCCCTCAAGCATGGCATTCAAGGCTCTTTATAATTGGGTTCCAATGACCTGTCCTGCCTCATCTCTTGCCATGTCTTCTCCCTACCCTACACTTTGGCAATAAAAAATGGGGTTATTGATATCAAATCCACCACCCTCTGTATCCATTCTTGGGAAGTTATATTTAAGTTATGAGGATGTCCACAATAGACAAACAAATAGACCTTCTTTAGAACTTCACTGAGTTGAAACATGAGAAGAAAAGGAAGGAGAGAGGCAGAGGTGGGTTCCAAAGAACTGAGTTAGGGTAAGTGTAAATCATCCAGGCAAGCCCTGAAGAAATTCTCAGCACAGCGTAGTCATCAAGGAGAGCATCATTCTCTACCCTCACCATGAGGAAGGGTATAGAAGCAGGTGAGGAGGTGGTATAGATGCTTAGGGACCCAAGCAGGAGAGCTAGACTATTTTGGAAGAAAAAACCAAATCAGATAACCAAGAAACACACATAAAAAGTATTTTCATCTAAATATACTTAATGTGGGACTTCCTTGGTGGTCCAGTGGCTAAGACTCTGTGCTCCCAATGTAGGGGGTCCAGGTTCGATCCCTGGCCAGGGAACTAGATCCCACATGCTGCAACTAAAGACCCCTCACGACGCAACGGAGATCCCATGTGCTGCAACTAAGACCCAGTGCAGCCAAATAAATAAACAAATAAATAAATAATTTTTAAAAATGTACTTAATGCAAAAAGCCTTATATTTCCTTATGCTTTATTACAAAACTTATGAAAATAGGCATGACCTGTGTTCTCAATAAGCTGCCATTGTGGCTTTCTTTGGGGAGGGATCGCACAAAACAGACAGGACTAGTGGACAGAAAAATTACTCAATTATGAAGTGTCTCCCAAACTACAGACACTTATGACCTAATGTCACAATTTTTAATATATTCTCTAATGCAATTCACTTTGTTTACAAATTAAATTTAGCTTAGAACCTTCTCCTAAGCAACACTATCTGTGAAATCTCAGGTTTAACATGTGAGTTACACTTTTTCGAACACATATTAAGATAAACACAGTGATTCTGAAAACAAGTTCTTCATATATCACTTAAAATCATTTCACTTCCAAGTTGTGCTACAAATATTCATATAATGGGAAATACTGGGATTAGGAGGCTGAATAATTATTCTGGCTAAGTGCTGAGGTGGGAGACATCTGGACATGGTCTCTCGTATTTTCCAGTCTGGAACAGGGGCAGAGGATGTGTCACTCCCCTGCGGTCGGGGGTGACTGCCCTAAAAAGTGAAGGGGTAAAAAGTGGCAAAGTATAGGTAGCCATGAAGCATTAATCCCTGATCAGCAACATCAACGGTATCCTTTCTGGAGCTAATGTGAATTAATGGATTAACATGACAAGGAGCACAGAACTTTCCAAACATCTACTGTAGTTCTCAATCCTTTGTAGGGAAGGAGCCACATGGGAGACTCACTGGCAGCCATGCGCTCCTGGGTTTGGGTTTTCGGGTGGCCTCAGGGGGCCCTGGAGGCAGCTTCCAGCTTCCGTGGTAACAGGCCACCTCCCCTGTGTCTAGTCCAGAACTCCAGATGCTGCAGTGGGGTGGCTGCAGCTCTGTGAGGGCAGGATGCTGAAATTCTCATACCAAGGATGCATAGACTTGTGACCCTGAGAATGACCCAGGGCCGCCGCTGGGGCCATCACATGAGATCATCTGGATTCATCAGCCTGCACAGGGACTCAGCTGGGCGGTGCCTTCACAGCTTCTGTCAGAGGCTTAATTTTCCTGGAGAAAAGGGAGAAAAACCAGACTCCCCAAATGAAGGGCATTTTATGTGACTCTTCTGGCATGTTTCTTTCACCTCTCCAGTGTGGCTGAGCTCATAGAAAACTGGTGTTAAAGCACTTCAGCAAGAAGCCAGGGATTTGAAAGCCCCTTCTAACAGCTGTTAATGGTTGTCGATGGGCGGCAGACTCCGGGGCTGGAGGGAAGGGAGCCAAAAATAACTCCGCAGCAGCGTTTTTCAGGATTCAGTCATTGCTGATGCTGGAAAGGAGGGGCGTGAGGAACTGAAGCACAGCTCTAGGAAAACAGGGCAGGGGTTTGGAAGACTGAGGGTCCAGGGCTGCTGCCTGCATGCCCCAGTTCTCTTACAGCAGGACTTGTAAGACCTTTCTCACAAGCCTGGTATCTGAGGAAGACTCAAACAGGAAAACGGAAAGACAGGAAGAGAGACTGATGTTGGAGGTGAACTGAACTCAGCCTCCTGCATGGTGCAGGTGGGCTCCTAGTGCCTGGGCTGTGCACTGGGGGAGCTTTGTGATGATGGTTCTTTTTGGTGTGTATGTCTTTTTAATTTTATTTTTTAAAATTTATTTTATTGAAGTATAGTTGATTTATAATGTTGCATTAATTTCTGCTGTACAGCAAAGTGATTCAGTTATCCATATATATACATATATATACATTCTTTTTCATATTCTTTTCCATTATGGTTTTTCACAGAATATTGACTATAGTTCCCTGTGCTATACTGTACGCCCTTGTTTATCCATTCTATACATAATAGTTTGCATCTGGCAAACTCCCGAGTCATCCCTCTTGGCAACCACAAGTCTGTTTTCTATGTCTGTGAGTCTGTTTCTATTTCATAGATAAGTTCATTTGTGTCATATTTTAGATTCCACATATAAGTAATATAATGTGGTATTTGTCTCTCTCTGACTTACTACCCTTAGTGCGATAATGTCTAGGTGCATCCATGTTACTGCAAACAGCATTATTTCATTCTTTTTAATGGCTGAGTAATATTCCATCGTATATATGTACCGCATCTTCTTTCTCCATTCATCTGTTGATGGACATTTGTTTCCATGTCTTGGCTATTGTGAACAGAGCTGCTACGAGCATTGGGGTGCATTTATCTTTTTGAATTATAGTTTTGTCAGGATATATGCCCAGGAGTGGGATTGCTGGATCATATGGCAACTCTAGTTTTAGTGTTTTAAGGAACCTCCATACTGTTCTCCATAGTGGCTGCACCAATTTGTATTCCCACCAACAGTGTAGGAGGGTTCCCTTTTCTCCACCTTGGTGTGTGTTTTTAATCTGCATTTCATTCTGTGGGATTTACAAGCCCATTCCATGGTCAAGGAACCAGCTTAGGCATCTTTCTCCTAAGGAACCCCTCCCATTGACGCCTAGCCTTGCCTGATGGGGTTGCCTTCTACCATATTTCTGGTCATCTCACTTTCTCTCTAATAGAGATGTGTAACACCATGGGCTTCAGCGACTCAAAGTATATGTTTTGTTTGTTTTTTAAATAATATCCAGCCTCCATTTCTGTTTTTAAATCATATCCCAATTTTATCAGCCATTTCCCCAAGAATTACAGTGACTTACGTTTTTTTTTGTTTTTTTTTGTTTTGTTTTTTTTTGCAGTACGCGGGCCTCTCACTGTTGTGGCCTCTCCCGTTGCGGAGCACAGGCTCCGGACGCGCAGGCTCAGCGGCCATGGCTCACGGTCAGAGCCGCTCCGCGGCATGTGGGATCTTCCCGGACCAGGGCACGAACCCTCGTCCCCTGCATCGGCAGGCGGACTCTCAACCACTGCGCCACCAGGGAAGCCCTCTTTTCATTTTTATAACGTATACACATAAGGGAGGATTTTTTTTTCCTGACATTTTCCCTGACACTCAATCCAGATGTGCATGACGCACTTTTAAATCTGCCCACCTATCCTCTGAAAGTTTTGATGCTCTTAGGGAGTAAAACTAAGTCTTGGAATTCCACATGAATTGTATACTTGATCTTTCTGGGTCTGGCAAACAAACCATCACCCACTCAGAATGTAGACAGGAAAGTGGCAGATGATTCAAGCTTCATTAGGACCAAGTCATGCCAACAAAACTTCATTTCTGGTTTTGATGGGATCACTGCTCAGAGAATGCAGTAGAAATAGCATCCCAGGATTTCAGCAAGGCAGCTGACATCTCTTGGCTCACTCTTTAAGTCATATGAAAAAATGGGGTCTAGGAGATAGTAAAATTAAGCAATCAGTGGCTGGGCGATGGATTACTGCCAGCTTCAACCTGAGGAAAATTGTCTGGTGATAAGACCCAGCTTTCTGCTTACTCTGTCATGCTTTAACTTCTATCTCGGACTTGGAAAAGATTTGGGCGGCAAGCTGGTAAGATACTCTAGGAGACAGAATCAAGACCCTAAATGATGACCATGGGCTGATATTATGGTGTAAATGTGTAAGGATGCAATTTAACAAAGAGGTGTCAATTCCTGTACCGGAATTTAAAAAGTCAACTTGGCACAAAATTTTAAATCAACTATACTTTTTTTTTTTTTTGCGGTACGCGGGCCTCTCACTGCTGTGGCCTCTCCC
>NW_006793169.1:928302-929112 GCF_000442215.2 Lipotes vexillifer
CAGGCGGACTCTCAACCACTGCGCCACCAGGGAAGCCCTCTTTTCATTTTTATAACGTATACACATAAGGGAGGATTTTTTTTTCCTGACATTTTCCCTGACACTCAATCCAGATGTGCATGACGCACTTTTAAATCTGCCCACCTATCCTCTGAAAGTTTTGATGCTCTTAGGGAGTAAAACTAAGTCTTGGAATTCCACATGAATTGTATACTTGATCTTTCTGGGTCTGGCAAACAAACCATCACCCACTCAGAATGTAGACAGGAAAGTGGCAGATGATTCAAGCTTCATTAGGACCAAGTCATGCCAACAAAACTTCATTTCTGGTTTTGATGGGATCACTGCTCAGAGAATGCAGTAGAAATAGCATCCCAGGATTTCAGCAAGGCAGCTGACATCTCTTGGCTCACTCTTTAAGTCATATGAAAAAATGGGGTCTAGGAGATAGTAAAATTAAGCAATCAGTGGCTGGGCGATGGATTACTGCCAGCTTCAACCTGAGGAAAATTGTCTGGTGATAAGACCCAGCTTTCTGCTTACTCTGTCATGCTTTAACTTCTATCTCGGACTTGGAAAAGATTTGGGCGGCAAGCTGGTAAGATACTCTAGGAGACAGAATCAAGACCCTAAATGATGACCATGGGCTGATATTATGGTGTAAATGTGTAAGGATGCAATTTAACAAAGAGGTGTCAATTCCTGTACCGGAATTTAAAAAGTCAACTTGGCACAAAATTTTAAATCAACTATACTTTTTTTTTTTTTTGCGGTACGCGGGCCTCTCACTGCTGTGGCCTCTCCCCCCCC
>NW_006793169.1:929251-953977 GCF_000442215.2 Lipotes vexillifer
GCATGTGGGATCCTCCCGGACCGGGGCACAAACCCGCGTCCCCTGCAACGGCAGGCGGACTCCCAACCACTGCGCCACCAGGGAAGCCCCAAATCAACTATACTTTTCAAAAAAAAGGTCAACTTTGTAGAAACAGGATGGGAGAGTTCTGGCTTAATGAGGTGTGTCGGGACTGTGACACAGTTGCCAGTAAACTTAACACAACCTGGGCTATATCAAGAGATGTATAACGCAGAGATGGGGTTATAGCTTCTCTAGACTCTTTACTGTTTGATCACACTGAGACTCTTGTATTTAGTCCTGGTGCTATATGTTAAGAACAGGCCAGGCAAAAAGCACCACGATGAACACTGAACCCATGTCCCAGGTGGCGATGGAACCAGGGATGTTCAACCCAGAGAAAGGGAGACATATGGGGCCCACGCAAGTGCTGTTTTTGGAGAGTTAATGTGCTATCATGGAAAGATGAGATAAGCTTTGTTCTCTTCCATTCCAGAGGGCATAAATAGGACCACAGATGAAAATTTCAGGGAGGTAGATTTCGATGAAAAATGAATTTTTTAGTAATCACAGTTGTACAAAATGAAAGGGGTTCTTAAGCAGTGGTGTACTCCCCACTGCTGGAGGTGTTCCAGCAGAGGCTGGAGACCTACGTCATTATCACAAAAGGATTCCAAATTTGATGGGAGATTGGACTAAATGACTTAACATGCCTTATCTTTTAACTTTCAATCCTTTATACTCCTCACTTTCTACCACAATAATTGAGAGGTGTTATGGTTCTTAGTATTCCTTAAACACTTTATACAAAAATCGACAAGGAAGAAAGACAAGGTGGATAGTACTTTCATTTACCCTGGATACTGCTGGCAAAATATACGGACTCGTGAGTTGGCAAAACAAACAGAGCTTTCTTAAACTTCCCCAAGTCTCCTATAAGCCTGTGAACGACACATGCTTCAAGCTACTTAGTTTGGAATTCTGACCTAGTCCAACCAGTCTGCTGAGATCACGAACAATTTGCAGAGAACACAGGCAGCCTTGATAGAATGTAATGAAAGGCAGTATTAAAAAAATAAAGAAGTCAGTGATTTCCTAAGTATGTACATTTTCAAAGGCCATCGTATCTACTCAATAAAAATTCAACTGTGTAGCTGCAGAACCTAGAAATTAAACAAATGCAAACTCAGCAGTCTGAGTTTCAAGACATTTACACAGGCATTATTTCCAGGCATGATTTCCCCTGCTGAACAAGTAAGCCCTTTCTATTTAGACCTGTCAGGAGAGCAAGTGTAGTCGGTCACATGGAACCACAGTTTTGTTTGAATGGACAGCAGCATGCCCCATCTCGTATTTTTCCTGGGCTTGACACAATAACAGCCATTAAAAAATATCATGAAATTTGTACACACCCTGCCATTCTGCACACTCTAAAATGGCAGGAGAAAATAGCCCAAAGCCTTTCCTCCTTAATAATCTCTTGGACAGGTTTTAGGACTGAACCAGGTAATCTCAGCATGAGTAGAAAAGAAACAAGAAGAAATGAAGAGGTGGAAGAGGTGGAAGACAAAAGGCAATGAAATAAGTGAGATGAGGTAGGTGAAGGATACCTCTAAAACATGGCAACATGTACTGTGATTTACTCACGGTTGATATTCAAGAAATATCTATAATTTATCAAGAATGGTCACAACTTAGGAGAGAACATAGTTCTGTACCAGCAACCTGAGGCCAAGGCAAAACAGATGTTCCTGCAATGATGATACCACATAGATTCCTGGAGGTCACCGTTCTAGCTCCTGTTTAGACATCTGTTTCCTGTTCTCATGGTTAGGACCTGGCTCTGGGTTGGAATTTCTTGGATGGCCCTCCCAGGTCTGTGACCACCTAATTAGTGATCATCTAATTAGTGATTCTAACTCAAATTCTAGACACAAAGTCAAGTTGAACAATTGAACTGGGTCTCATGTTGTGAAGTTGGCATTGGAGGGACCTTCTCTTGACACTGGCCTCTGATCATAGATGGCCATGTTGGTGCAGAGGCTGCCTCTCCAGTTCTACAAGATGGAGCAAGGAAGAATTCCTTGGATGGTAAGACAATCATGCTCTTTCAGAATTATTCTTCTGAAACATTTGTAACTTCAAAGCAAGTTACAACTACAAATAATGTCATGTATTTTATTTCCAAAAAAGGATTGAAGTGAGGGCTTCCCTGGTGGCACAGTGGTTGAGAGTCTGCCTGCCGATGCAGGGCACACGGGTTCGTGCCCCGGTCCGGGAAGATCCCACATGCCGCGGAGAGGCTGAGCCCGTGAGCCATGGTCGCGGAGCCTGTGCCCCGCAACGGGAGAGGCCACAACAGCGAGAAGCCAGCGTACCGCAAAAAAAAAAAAGGATTGAAGTGAATCCTAAGATTCAGAAATAACCTTCTACTATAGACAGAGCAGCCAGTGGAGGCCAGACTCCATAGGACCCAGGGAATTATCCAGCTCAACAACTGATTAGAAAAGGGTCTCACGTGCGTAAGAAGCACAAAGGAAACTGAATTTCAGGAACTTTTGAACCAAAAGTAATAACAATATAAACTGGAGTAGAAATTTGCCCCCAAGTGGAGCCGAACTAGACTACTAACTACTTTGATATTAAACCTAGCAGAGGACTAACCAGTGGATGCTCTGGGTGACCTGGGGGGTGATTCTGAAGCCTTTTTCTTATCCTGCAATGATGATAATAACCACGTCTGGAAGATCCATACAAGTGTACAAAATGCTGGAGTGCTTACATACAAACACATACACAATACATATGTGTATCCAGAAAAATCATGGGGAGATGGATGAAACACCTACAGTTACAACATAAAAACCTTACCCCATGGCCTCTGCTTGTTCTCTCTGTCTGAAAGCATTCCACTTTTTAGAACTTGTATATTTTTCCTTTCATGGAAGTAATGCTGTTAATGTGGCTTTTAAAAAGTTGTAGTAAAAAACATGTAACATAAAATCTACCATCTCAACTATACCCATTTTTAAGGGTATAGTTCAGCAGTGTTAAGTATATTCACATTGCTGTGAAACAGAGCTCCAGAACTTTTTCATCTTAACAATCTGAAATTCTAGGACTTCCCTGGTGGTGCAGTGGTTAAGAGTCCGCGCTCCCAATGCAGGGGGCCCGAGTTCGATCCCTGGTCAGGGAACTAGATACTCTAAGACCTGGTGCAGCCAAATAAATAAATAAAATAAACATTTAAAAAAAGCTGAAATTCTGTAACCATTAAACCACTCCCTTTTACCGCCTAGCACCCCGCCCCTGGTACCCATCATTCTATTTCCATTTCTATGAATCCGACTACTTTAGATACCTCATTTAAGTGGAATCATATAGTATTTGGCTTTTTGTGACTGATATGGCTTTTAAATAAACACAGGGAGGTAAGAAGAGAAGGTATAAAGAAGGAGAGGGAGAGGGCAAGTCCACCCCGCTTCTTTTTCTGGTGTTGGCTAGAAAGGGAGGTCCCCGGAGTGTTGTCTTGGGCTGGACTGCGGTTGGCAGGATGTTGTTACAGCTGCAGAGAGAGGGTCCTCGCGACAGAGTGGGTTCAAGGTCCATTCTCTCCATCAATAAGCCTTACTGGGGGCCCTAACTGTCAGAGTCCCCATTTCAAGCACACTTTCTGAAGTACACGGAACCTCAGCAATTCTTCAAGAATTCTCATGAAAAGCTCTCAGCATCTTTCTGGGGGGAGAAAGAATCTGCATAAATAAAGCCTCATTATTTTAAGCGCAGCCTCTGTTGGAATCTTGGAGGGAGCACAGAAGAGGCAATGGAATGTGAATGAATAGTCTCTGAGCTGCCAGAGCCTGCTCTTCAGGAACGAAATACGCTTAGAATGTGCATCCCTCGCAGACGCAGGCGAGGGGCACAGAGGGAAGGGAAATTTGGGTTCAAAACTGAAAGGCAGGCTGTGAAATTCAGTCGCATGTCAAAGGGATCATCGGCAAAAAATGTCTGGGAACCACTATGACACTCCGGCTGAACCTTGCAGGGTCACTCCCACCAACGCCACCTCACATGTCACTGTGAATAGAGCCACATCTTCAGCACAAATCCCCCTTTCTCACCAAAACTTCCACCCAGCGCCCAGAACAAGGGAGACCTCCTATAGCATCTCCACGTGGAAGCCAGACTCCTAGAGGCAGTTGACAGTGCAAATTGGGAGTTAACTTTTTCCTCTGAGTGGATGGAGCTCAAATTACCAAAAGGTGAATTTGTAAATGAAAAAAATTCTATGAAAAGATTTATCCTAAGGCATTCCTAATTATCCTTGCACAAGCCTGCGGTGAAACTCTCAGTAGATCTTCAAGCTTTTGCTTTCCCTCTGCCTGGCTGCTGACGGCCCCCAGATCCTACCACCCACCCACCCCATCCCTTGTGTCCTTTCTCAAACCTGGTCCTTGGGCAGTTTTTCTTTCCCACCTCAGTTCAGGGCAACTCCTATCCTTCCAGTTTTTAGGGCCAAAACCTCAGTCATCTTGGATTCTTTTCTTTTTCTCATATCCTACTTCTAATCAGCTAGTGGGAAGTCCTGGCAGTTCTGCATTCAAAATAGAGTCAGGTTCCAAGCCTTTGCATTTCTTCCCTGCCACCACCCTCCTACAAACTACCTCTTGCTTGAATTATTGCAGGAGATGCTTAGCTGGTATCCCTACTCCTGCCCTCGTCCCTTTGTAGCCTACTCTCAACCCAGCATCCAGAGCCACCTTGTAGAAAGATAGGTTGGATGATGTCACTGCTCTATCCAGAACCATCCAAAAGATCCCTTTTCACTGAGTACAAGCCAACATCATTAATATGGCCCATCAGGCCCTTCACTATCTCTCTCCTCCCAACACCCCCGCTCTAGACCCGGTCTCTGTTATGTTGTCTTCTCCATGAGCCCTTTCCGAACTGCCCTGTCTAAAATTTCAACTTGCAACTGAAATGTCCATCGACGGATGAATGGATAAAGAAGATAGATAGAGAAGATGAATGGAATATTACTCAGCCATTCAAAAGAATGAAATAATGCCATTTGTAGCAACATGGGTGGACCTAGAGATTATCATACTAAGTGAAGTAAGTCAGAGAAAGACAAACATCATATGATATCACTTATAGGTGGAATCTAAAAAATGATACAAATGAACTTATTTACAAAACAGAAATAGACTCACAGGCACAGAAAACAAACTTATGGTTACCAAACGGGAAAGGGGTTGGGAGGGTTAAACTGGGAATTTGAGATTAACAGACACATACTACTATATATAAAATAGATAAACAACAAGAACCTATTGTATAGCACAGGGAACTATATTCAATATCTTATAATAATCTATAATGGAAAAGAATCTGTAAAAGAATGTGCATATGTATACACATACATACACGTATAACCGAATCACTTTGCTGTATACCTGAAGCGCTGTAAATCAAGTATACTTCAAAAAAATTTTTAAAAACCTACAATGCCAAAACGAAACAAAACAAAATTTCAACTCCAGTCCTCACTAACTACTCCCCTCCCTATTTTATTTTCCCCTGTAACATTGATCACCAGCTTACGTATTCTTGTTTACTGTGTGTTGCCCCTAATGGGAATGTAAGCTCTGGGAAGGCAGAGGGTGTACCCATTTTGTTCCCCGCTACATCCGGTACCTAGAAGAGCACACACAGTTGGTGCTCAGTGCAAATCTGGTCAATGAATGAATGGCTCCTTCTGGTCATTCAGGTCTCAGCCCCAATGTCTCCTCCTTGGAGAACCCTTCCCTGGCCACCCTATCTAATGTTGCTTCTCCCTTGATGACTGTATCACATCACCTCGTTTTATTTTACTTTTAGCACTCATCACAATCTAAAGTTATCTGTTTTCTTATTTGTCTTTTGCACTAAAATATAGGCCCACGAGAGACTCCAACTTTCTTTGTCTTTGTTCACGGCTACATCCCCAGCACTTAGAACAGGGCTTGGCACAGAGTAGGTACTTAGTAAATGCTTCTTGTGAATGGAGCACCTTCATGACAAAATCAATCCATATCTATTATTTTTTTCCCAATTTTTTATCTTGAAAATTCCAACCTACAGAAAAGATGAAAGAAATGTACATCCATATACCTTTAATCTCAATACATCAACGGTTAAATTTTGCTAAATTTGTATGCTCCCCTGGATCAAACTGTGCCTGAAGCTGTCCCAATAAATACCTTCTAGTGTTTTAAGCAAAAAAAAAGTGTGCTGTCTTCTCTATATCTTTATCTATCTATAGATAAACACCCCCCCACCCCCTCCACATATACATTTCTTCCCAAAGCTTGAAAGTAAATCATGACATTTCATTCCTAAATACTTCAGCATGTATATCTTGAGAACAAGAACATTCTATATAACCAAAATAACAATTTCCTACCCAAGAAAACTCATGTTGGCATAATGTTGTAAACTAATATACAGTCTATATTGAGTCTCTAAATTGCTCCAAGGATGTCCTTCACAGATTTTTTTTTTTTTAATCTGGGAGCCAATCAAGATCACTTACTGCATTTGGTCCCACTTAATTTCCTTTGACCTAGGAGAGTCCCTCATCATCTTGTCTTTCATGGCAACGACACTTTTGAAAAGTTCAGGCCAGCTGTATTGAAGAATATCCCACAGAGGATGTCTAGCCATAGAACCATGTCCAAAAGTTAATCTAATTGATTATTCTGTGTGGTTAATTAACCAATTTAATATACAGTGAGTTCATTTTTTTCTATTTGTTTTAAATTTTAGGGCTTCAGAGGATGTCTAGCCATAGAACCATGTCCAAAAGTTAATCTAATTGATTATTCTGTGTGGTTAATTAACCAATTTAATATACAGTGAGTTCATTTTTTTCTATTTGTTTTAAATTTTAGGGCTTGCTGATTCTCATCTTTTTTGATTAAATTTTAATTTCTTGACTATGTAAAACATTTAAATGAAAAAAAAAACATTTAAATGGTTCAAAAGTCAATACCAGTTAAAATGACAGAAAGTCACTCCCATCTCAAATCCTTTCATTTTGTTTTCACCCACTTCCCATAGGTCACCTTTTCATAATTTTTTGTCTCTTCTGTGTTTCTTTTAATAAAATATGCAAATGTGCATGTATACTTATAAATTATACATATGCATTACAAACACACACTCATGTTTTCTCTTGTTTCTTAAACAAAAGGAAGCATACCATACCTAGTGTATGTACTCTTCTGCATCTTGTTTTTGCCTTCTAAAATATATCTTGGAAATTACTCCATATCAGTCCCTGGAGATCTTTTCTCTTCCATATGGTTACATAGTGAGCAGTTGTGTAGTTGTACATATGTGTATCATCTTGCACCTATGTTGTTTAGTTATTTGTATAAACCCATTATTTTTTAGTGGGTCATTATGCACTGAATTGTGTCTCCCCAAATTCGTATGTTGAAATCCTCATCCGCATCTCCCCACATTTGGAGACAGGGCCTTTAAGGAGGTAATTAAGGTTAAATGTGGTCATAAGGGTGAGGCCTTGAGCTGACAGAACTGGTGTCCTTATAAGAAGAGGAAGAGACACCAGTGTTCTCTCTCTTTCTCTGTGCACAGAGGAAAGGCCATGTGAAGATGCAGAGAGAAGGAGGCCATCAGCAAGCCAGGGAGAGGGGCCTTAGGAGAAACCAAACCTGCAGACACCTTGGTCTTGGACTTCTAGCCTCTAGAACTGTGAGAAAATAAATTTCTGTTGCTTATTCCACCCGTTTTGTGGTATTTTGTTATGGCAGCCTGAGCAGACTAATACATGGATATTAGAAGAGTTAAATACTATAGATTTCCCATGAAAACAAGCTAAAGATTGACTTAAGAGAAAATCACTTATAAAAAAACTTAAAAAAAAGATATTTCTGCAGGCTCCTGTGGAGGAAGTAAGGAGGAACCAGCATTCTGTTGACCACAGAGTAGGAAGCAGTCTGCATTAAGTTGTTTTAAACACCAGTGTGAGACTTACAGGTGCAGGTCCACTAGAGCATCACTTTCTATTTTGACTCACTCTTCTGAAATTTTGTTTTTTGTTTTTTTGTTGTTTTTTTTTGCAGTACGAGGGCCTCTCACTGCTGTGGCCTCTCCCATTGCGGAGCACAGGCTCCGGACGTGCAGGCTCAGCGGCCATGGCTCACGGGCCCAGCCGCTCCGCGGCATGTGGGATCCTCCCGGACCGGGGCACGAACCCGCATCCCCTGCATCGGCAGGCGGACTCTCAACCACTGCGCCACCAGGGAAGCCCTCTTCTGAAATCTTAATCACACACGTGTCAGTTGTCTTCTTCCAGACTTTGGGCATGACGGAGGGAAACTACCTCATTCCTGTAGGTCCCCCAGTGGTCCAGGCTTTCCAGGATCCAGGGACGACTTTATGGTTGTCCTTTTTTAACAAAGCTCAGTTGAGGATGGAAGCAGCGTCTTTTACTCTTGGTTTTTGAAAATGTCATCATCCAACTGATTAATACAAAAACATGTCCTTCCTATCGAACATTCTGACACATCCTTGAAGGAGCAACTATCTGGAGATATTCAGTATATAACCTAAGCCTGAAGTAAGCTGATTGAGTAACTTCCAAAGCATGCATTTGTAGATATTTACATAGGTTTGAAAATATTCAAGAAAGGACTCTCCTTGTCTTCAATTTCAGTACCTGTAGATCAGGGTAACACGAAAAGAGTGACACTCCCCACATCTGCTATTTCCTTCACAGTTGCCCAAGATTCGACTAGATGGTGAGAATTTCCTTCTCTATCTGGGGACGCAGAGGGTCAGAGTCCTGGAAAACATCTGAGCTACTTTCACTGAAAATAACACTAGTAATTTCCAGAGATGCAACACTAGAGAACATATAGGAAGGAAGAGCATCTGTAGGTTTCAATATCAAGGTAAATTTAAATATGAAAAAAGGTCTCACACTTTTCATAAGAAGGAACTAGAAGAAATCTATTCTCTTTATTGGTTTTTGGGTTGATTTTCATTTAACCAATGAGACTGTGAGTGCAAGTTTCTTTGGTCCTAGTTAAGGACTCTAGTCTCTTAGTTAGGAGAACGGAGGGCCCGGAGCTGGAAGGAAGGGACCAGGGAGCACTGGTGCAGCATTGGTGCTTCTAGGAAGAAAACTGATGGGGCCACAGAAGTTTTTGAAATCATGTGTAATGCCATACTGCGGAGTTGTACTTTTTCCAGTATTATGCTCCACACTCCACCCAATCTTCATACCCTCCTTCCCTTCTATCCACTGAACTGTTCAAGTAACCTTTTTATTACTACAGAAATGTAATAATGTACACGGTAGGAAATTGGAAAATGCAGACAAGCAAAACAAAACCCATCACATTTCCCCATTCACAGGTCACCACTCTTAACACTTTAGCACAGGTCCTTTGGCTCCTTTACATACACACACACACACACACACACACACCACACAAACACACACACACTCCGATATGCTTTGTTTGTTTGTTTGTTTGTTTGTTTGTTTGGTACACGGGCCTCTCACTGTTGTGGCCTCTCCCGTTGCGGAGCACAGGCTCCGGACGCGCAGGCTCAGCGGCCATGGCTCACGGGCCCAGCCGCTCCGCGGCATGTGGGATCTTCCCGGAACCGGGGCACGACCCCGTGTCCCCTGCATCGGCAGGCGGACTCTCAACCACTGCGCCACCAGGGAAGCCCCCCTTGAGGTATTTTTAGAGGCTTTGTCCTCCAGAAATTTAGTATCTCCTTGAAGGTCCTTGTATCCATGTGTGCTAAGTAAGGCATGATGCTCACAATATCACCTGGAAGGCATACTCCTTAAAAGGTAATTTAGGGAGCACCTCTATATGTATCCTCAGTCTGATAAATTGTTGGGGCTTAAATATTTCCCAAATAAATGAAAGTAACCTTAAAACAAGCCATCCAGAGTAGACAGACTTCATTCTTAGCGGAACCAGCAATGGGAGTTTAAGTATAAGGAGCTCAATCTCAGCCCCGGACCATTTTTCTCTTCTCTTTTCTGAAAGGGATCGGCAATTCCTGGCGGTCTCAGCCACCACCTATGGGCCCGTGTTCCTCACATCTGTATCCTCAGCTTTGCACTCACGGTGCCTTGGGAACTTATAAAGCACTATAGATATATATCAAGGCTGGGTGGCCTCTTTTCCCACTGATGAGTCCCACACTCAGTCTTTGGCATCTCCCAGCTCTTCCCCAGGTACACACCTTCATCAGCTCATGCTGGGCGCAGGGTGAGCTTCCTGGCTGTGCCCTCCGTCTGGAGTAGTTTGTTGTCCCATCCGTCCAACATTCCATTGCTAGACAGTTATTCCTTAAATTCTTTTTCATCCTGTCACTTTTTGGCTCACAACGTTTCAGTGAATTCCTATTGCTTACTCCATCAAGATTAAATTCTTTGGTCTAAACCTTGTGTTTTCCTAGGAAGGCTCCATGTAATCTGACCTGGCACATAATTTGAATTATTTCCCCAAATCTACTCTTTGTGCTAATCAGAGCTGGCTCCTCAAGGCCCTTTGACTGCTTCTTTTCGGGCCTTTGTCGTGCCAGTGTCTTTTCCTGGAGGCTCTCTCCCCACTTGTTCCCTAAGAAAGTCTGATCAATCCTGCGAGTGTTAGTTTTAGGTGGTTTTAGGAGATGGAAGGAAAATCCTGTCCTCCCCCCTGCATCGGCAGGCGGACTCTCAACCACTGCGCCACCAGGGAAGCCCCCCTTGAGGTATTTTTAGAGGCTTTGTCCTCCAGAAATTTAGTATCTCCTTGAAGGTCCTTGTATCCATGTGTGCTAAGTAAGGCATGATGCTCACAATATCACCTGGAAGGCATACTCCTTAAAAGGTAATTTAGGGAGCACCTCTATATGTATCCTCAGTCTGATAAATTGTTGGGGCTTAAATATTTCCCAAATAAATGAAAGTAACCTTAAAACAAGCCATCCAGAGTAGACAGACTTCATTCTTAGCGGAACCAGCAATGGGAGTTTAAGTATAAGGAGCTCAATCTCAGCCCCGGACCATTTTTCTCTTCTCTTTTCTGAAAGGGATCGGCAATTCCTGGCGGTCTCAGCCACCACCTATGGGCCCGTGTTCCTCACATCTGTATCCTCAGCTTTGCACTCACGGTGCCTTGGGAACTTATAAAGCACTATAGATATATATCAAGGCTGGGTGGCCTCTTTTCCCACTGATGAGTCCCACACTCAGTCTTTGGCATCTCCCAGCTCTTCCCCAGGTACACACCTTCATCAGCTCATGCTGGGCGCAGGGTGAGCTTCCTGGCTGTGCCCTCCGTCTGGAGTAGTTTGTTGTCCCATCCGTCCAACATTCCATTGCTAGACAGTTATTCCTTAAATTCTTTTTCATCCTGTCACTTTTTGGCTCACAACGTTTCAGTGAATTCCTATTGCTTACTCCATCAAGATTAAATTCTTTGGTCTAAACCTTGTGTTTTCCTAGGAAGGCTCCATGTAATCTGACCTGGCACATAATTTGAATTATTTCCCCAAATCTACTCTTTGTGCTAATCAGAGCTGGCTCCTCAAGGCCCTTTGACTGCTTCTTTTCGGGCCTTTGTCGTGCCAGTGTCTTTTCCTGGAGGCTCTCTCCCCACTTGTTCCCTAAGAAAGTCTGATCAATCCTGCGAGTGTTAGTTTTAGGTGGTTTTAGGAGATGGAAGGAAAATCCTGTCCTCCCCCAGATCAGAACCTCTGCGGCACAAACAACGGCTAACACATAACATGGCATCTACGGCAAATGCTCTTGAATTGTTTACACCTTTGATTTCTATGGTTTGTCTTGATTCTTCAACTATATTGTAAGCTCCTTGGAGGAGATGGTTTTGTCTTATATTTCTAAGTTAACCCCCCAGAAGAAATGATCTAGAAAAGGGTCATGTGTTCCATTCCTCTGCTTCTACGAAGCGTTGTACTTAAGCCATCTTGTCCTTTTGACCCCTTTGTCTTTCTTTTTTGTTTTAAGAAGTTTTTGATGTGGACCATTTTAAAAGTCTTTATTGAATTTGTTACAATATTGCTTCTGCTTGGTTATTTTGGCCGTGAGGCATGTGGGATCTTAGCTCCCTAACCAGGGATTGATCCCGCACCCCCTGCATTGGAAGGCAAAGTCTTAACCACTGGACCGCCAGGGAAGTCCCTTGACCCCTTTGTCCTTTAAACACACACACACACACACACACACACACACACACCCCTCCTCTGAAGGTAATTGTGTGTTTGTTTCTACCCTACCACAGTGTCTAGCATCTTGCACTGTTATCAAATTCTCCTTTAATAGAGCTGAAATCCCCCCCATGTAGCCAGGATACTATTTCTTGTTAGCAAGTGAGAATATCTGGTTGACATCTACTGTAACAGCCTCAAACAGGAGGCATGGAGAGACTTTGTTAAACAGAACTTTGAAAGGTCATCGCATTTCCGTGAATATCTTGCAAATCTG
This sequence comes from Lipotes vexillifer, assembly GCF_000442215.2. Lineage (NCBI taxonomy): Eukaryota > Metazoa > Chordata > Mammalia > Artiodactyla > Lipotidae > Lipotes > Lipotes vexillifer. The sequence continues at coordinate 941,775 of NW_006793169.1, forward strand.
ATGGATTTAAGTCACCCCCGCCCAAACCCCCAGAGTTACAAAAGGTGTGCTTCAAACATCTTCTCTTAGAATCCTGCATATTTCTTACCCCCAAATTTTGGTGGTCCACATTTTTAATCCTTCCACCTTCCTATCTGTAGGGTACAATTTAATTCCTGGGCTACAACAGCTCTACTTGGCAGAAAGAATATTCGCACATAGTCTAAGGTGTTCATTGGAAGGAAGAATGACATCAAATATGAAAATATCTCCCGTCGTACGAGAGTGCTCATCTTTATGTGGCAAGACAGTTGAGGATCCTATCTTTCAGCAGACATTTTCCTGTCCTTTTAGGAACTTCCCCATTTTCCCCACCCTTCTCTTTTAGTAACTAATAAAACAAGAATAATAGATAAGTTGTGAGGTGTCAGAGGGTCTCTCTGGACAGATCTTTGAGGTGATCTTCACACATAAGGTGGTTGGGTTCCACTCCAACCCGCATCACTCAACATGGCTTGGAACACACGCGTGTGGCTACTGCTCTCTGAGACCTGCCCCGTTCTATTCAATTCTGGTTGCTAATACTGCCTCTGCAAATAACATCGCCCATACACTACTTTTAGGAAGAATAATCTGTCATTTGATTTTGTATCTAGAGAATTAAAAAAAATAAAGAAATCAAAAGAACAAAAATGAAGACTTAGAAATAAAGAATCGGGAAAAAATGAGTGGCCGTGACAAGTAATACTATCCTTTACACAGCAGAAGACAAAATGAAATAGTTGTGACTTCAACCAGCTGGAGGTCTGTCATTGTGACCTTCTGTATCCTTCCTTTGATTTTCTTCTAAACGCAGGAATCTTCCGTTGGCTAAATCCCAGCATTTTTTTTTTTCCATCCCCGGGCCAACTTTTTGGCTTGCTTGGGAACAGCTGCCAGTATTTCTCCCTGCTGCCAATCAGTCCAAAAATGTGCTCACATTGAAGGCCTGGCTCCATCCCACCCAGGGTGCTGAATGCACTCACTTTTTCGCACACAGCCTTTGCCAGGCTGCACACAGAAGTCCAGCTCAGACAGTACAGCTCACTGCATCACCAGCGAGCCCGGAAGAGGCGCCACTGTCAGTGAGAGAGACTGTCAACATATTTGAGGGGTCTAGGGCAAAGTGAAACATCTTACTATGTGCACCAAGTTAATGGGAAAAAGAACACTTCTGAAATATCAGGAAACCAAAAGTGCGGCTGTTTAACTGCCCCACTCCTGAAAGCAAAACCAACCCAACCCTTTGTCTAGCCTGTGATTTGGTTAAGAAAACAAACAAACAAGAAAATAAACAGAAAGGTATTAACTGATGAGTGCCAACAACTATTTTACTTTCTTTGTGCTTCTAAGAACAGCCTTTCCTACAGACAACCACACACCACCCCAATGCCTGGATATGATCCCTTTTATTAAGGAATTCCTGAATCAGTTTCCTGGTTTACAGCTTGTTCAACCAAGATTCCAGGTGTTCTCACCAGAAGACGGGTCCCTTTCAAAAGCTGTCTGCTTGTGCAGAACTGCACACCCACCAGAAATGTCACGGACACCCCAACAATAGACCTGAAACCTGAGGCAGTCTGGGGACGTTCCAAGTTTTTCAATGGAATGCGAATCCATTAAGATGATTAGGTAACTCTACTGATATTCTCCCATTTGTGCTCAGCGTGAGAGCTGCCAAAGAAAAGACAGAATCAAAACCGACTCTTGGATTCCAAGTCTTGAGTATTTTGGTGCGGAAACTGTATTTTCTTGTAACTCATTTAAAAAAAACACCCCATGCTTTCACTGTGTAATTGCAATCTCAGTTTTCAGGAAGCAAAGAGAAATGAGATCTATAATCAATGTTTCTCTTCTGTTCGGCTTTCAGCCTAAATGGTCCTGCTCTTTTACTGGCAAAGGCAGGTAACAGTGAACAAGAAACCTACTCTAAGAAGCACTGGCTCAAGGGAAGTACCACTCCATCACTAGTGACTCAGCCATGAACTCAAGAGTGATTACTCTGCATCGATAAAGTCATGCTAATTGGACAGTAGCTTGCTGCCAGCTCATGTTGGCATGACCTACAATACCCTTGGCTGACAGCCATTATGTCCATCATACCTTTATTTATTTTTATTTTTTTGGTAATCTGCATGGGACGTGGAAATAATTTTTTAAAAACCCTCCCAAGTGCTATTTAACTTCTTATCATGAATTAAAAGTTTAATTAAGTACCCTGTTAAAGGCCTGGGTTCTATGATTAAATATGACAAAAATAATATGTATGATTCCTGATCAAGTGAGGAACTTTACAGCTCTGAACTCTGTCTTTAAATCTATTACTGATTTCAACTGAAATAGCTAAGCGATTCCATAACAGAGCAAAGCAAGAAACGTAAGGGACATTTAATTCATATATAGAGAAGAGTCTTGAAATGAATAGATACACTGGTGCCTACTTTTATAAAATTTAATGCAAACAACTTTACTGGCAAAGGCTTTGTAATGAATGCATTTAAAAATGTTGATTACTGTGGTCATCCTACATTATACAGGGTGAAACAGGTAAAGTGAAAGAAAGCCTTAAAACTGCCTTTGAAATCAGGTCACTTAAAAATAATTCTTCGAAAGGTCTTAGTTTTTGTCCACTCAACTCCTTCTACTATTCCAAAAGAGGGATGCACCTCTGCATAAAGCTCTTTAAATAGGACTTACTGGCCTCAGGATTTAGAAATGTAAGAGGTTTGGAAATAGCTTATATATTTCAGTTTTAAAATCAGCTATTGCTGTGGCTATTTTCACACCAGATTTCCCTCCCTCTGTAGCAGCACCACTGAGCAGCCTTCAGAGGTGGAATCACAATAGTATTAGCTCCCCTTTTCATGGCTTTGCTTTATTGCACCCCCATCCGAGGCGGAGGCCCAGATTTCAGGGCTGGAAGTCACCTTTGTGTTACTATAAATAAGTTCTGCCTTTAGGCAGTTCAGACTTATCACCACGATTCTAGGACTTGAAAACTTCTTACTTGCCGGCAAGTAGTTACCTGGGATATTCTGACTTCTTTTTTTTTCATCTGCTACCATGTCTCACCAATGCAACTTGGAAACTTGCACCACAGCTTTTAATGAAGAGTCTGAGGTAAGAGCCATTTCATCAGAGAAGACTGTGCTTTCCTTTTATGGGAATAGTAACACCTACTGTTTATATGGCACCATCCTTCCAAGAAGTTTAATTTATCACATTTCATTAATCCGACAAGCAGCCCTGAAAGGCAAACTGATGCCCTGTATTGTTATTCCCTGCATACTCATGTGGAAATTGAGGTCATTAAATAATAATAATTTTTTTCAAGATCCTTCTGAAATCGTTACAGAGCAGTGATCTGCATTTTCTACAATCTGTCTATGTTCTAGGTTATCAAATAGCACAGTGGTTCTACAGCCCTTGAATTGTCATCTCCGATGAACTCTAAGACCATATGGGAAAAGTCAGGGAGGATTTACAAACAAAGATAAGACAAGTGAGCTCACACCTCTTCTGAAGTCAGATGATTCTCTCCTTTCCAGACCAATCTGCCTCCCATCTCCCTGGTCCTTCCCTACCTCTCAATCCAAACATCTCTCCTCTCGTTCTGACCTGCAGGATTTTTTTTTCTCTCCCTCCAGCAGGAACCTAGAAAAATTCCAAGACCATCAACCTGTAGCACAGGCTAGGTCTCCAGAGATCATCCAGGTCAACTCCATCAACGTCCAGAAGGATGAGCCTTGCTGAGTTGAGTTGGCCCACTTGCTCAGGAGATCCTATCCTCTCTCAAGTCCTCAAGAGCATTCTTTTAGCGACTGGCCTTCTGTCTGCCATGTCAGCAAGTTTTCTGTCTCTTTTGGAACTTTCCCATCCGCCCAAGTATGAGTCAGGATGGGCTTTGCTGTGCAAACAAATAAACACCAAGTCTTAATGGCCTAACATAAAGGTTAAGTCCTCATTCATGTCATAGTCTGATGCGAGTCAGATGGCTCTCTTCCAACAGTGACTCAAGAATCTGGGCTGTATGATAAACTGACTCCTCCTTTTTTACTCATGTAGGCACTGTAAGTTTCTACAAACCCTTTTGATATTAATACAGAAGTATATAAGAGCAATAATGATATTCACACTTGGACTCAATGATCTTAAACTATTTCCCACATTATTTCTTAAATAAATGATAAAACAGAAGTTAAAAACACTAAAAAAACCCTAAATGCTAAAATATGTTCACTAGCTATGTTTAAAAAATAAATGTTCGACAAAGAGAATAAGGTAAATTATGGTATGATTATGCAATTGAATAGTCTCATTAAAACTGCAATTGCAAAGATTATGCATGGAATGGAATATGAGTTGACACGGGAAGATTATATGATATTCTGATGTTAACTAATAAAAAGCAATATATAATCTTGCAATTCTATAACTGCAGCCATTTAAAATATGTATACATAAAGAGAATATTGGAAGGAAACAGGCAAAAATGGAATTACTTGTGTTTCAGCTGGATTAGTGTTTATGTTTTTTTTTAATTGATTGGGTGTTTTAAAATTTATATTTGGAAAGTAAGATGTAAAATAAAATAAAACATAAATCTCTAAAAAAAAAAAAAAAAAAAGAATCTGGGTTTTGGTTCCACCACCTAGTTCTCTGACACCAGTTCAATGGATGTGAAAGAACACCAAGAACTCACACTTACTTTTTTTTTTTTTTTTTTTTTTGCGGTACGCGGGCCTCTCACTGTTGTGGCCTCTCCCGTTGCGGAGCACAGGCTCCGGACGCGCAGGCCCAGCGGCCACGGCTCACGGGCCCAGCCGCTCCGTGGCATGTGGGATCCTCCCGGACCGGGCACGAACCCATGTGCCCTGCATCGGCAGGCGGACTCCCAACCACTGCGCCACCAGGGAAGCCCCTCACACTTACTTTTAACTGCCTCGGGCTAGAAGTGACACATGACTCCCCCTCACGTTTTATTGGTTAGATCTAGTTACCCAGCAGACCTGATTGTAAATGTGGTCTTCCTGTGTGTGCAGGAAAGAGAGGAAAATTGGATATGAGTGAATATTGATCATCTTTACCATCGAGGGCAAGTGTGCTGGAATTTCTTCCTACTTAGAAAAGAAGCACAGGGCTTCCCTGGTGGCACAGTGGTTGAGAGTCCGCCTGCCGATGCAGGGGACACGGGTTCGTGCCCCGGTCCGGGAAGATCCCATGTGCTGCGGAGCGGCTGGGCCCGTGGGCCATGGCCGCTGAGCCTGCGCATCCGGAGCCTGTGCTCCGCAACGGGAGAGGCCACAACAGTGAGAAGCCCGCGTACTGCAAAAAAAGAAAAGAAGCACAAAGGAAAACTCTTTTGACTCTATTTCCCTCCAGTTACTGGCTCACCTCTTTGCTCCCTTTAACTCAAAAGGCCTCAGAAATGTAGCCTACATGAGCTTCTTCAAATCCTTCCCTTTCCCTTCTCTCTAGAACACACAGCCCAATTGTTTTTTGCTCCTATTGCTTTCCCAAAGTGCTCCATGAAATCACGAATGGCTTCCAAGTTGCTGGATGGTCACTTTTCAGCCTTCACCTTAGCTGCCTATCAGCATCATTTGACATCGTTGATTACTCTCTCCACCTTTCTTTACCTGGCTTCCAACACACTAAACTTTGTTTTGCTTTTCCTTCTACTTCAATAGGTACTCTTTCTTGGTTTACCCGGCTGCCTCATCTTTTTCTCCCTGACCCCTTAGTTCTGAAAAGACCCAAGGATCAATCCTAAGACCTCTCTCTCTTTTTGTTTTTTCTGTCTACACTTATTCACTTGGTATTTGTATCTGGTCTTGGGGCTTTCCATATCCCCAAGAGTCTGGTATTAAAACTTCTATCTCCAGGCTAGATTACTCCCATGAATTTTAGCCATGTATATCCTACTGCGTAGTAGACATCTCTACTTAGATGCTAACACGCTTCTCAAACTTAATATGTACAAAATAGAACTCCTAATCCTGCCCCACTCCCACCACCTGAAACCTATTTCCCTCACTCTTCACCAACCCCAGGTAACGGCAACTCCATCCTTCCAACAGCTTAGGCCCTAAACCTTGGAGTTATCCTTAACTCTTATCTTTCTCTTCTATCCTACATCCAATCTATAAGATAATCCCATAAGCTCTACCTTCAAAATATTACCAGAGGGACTTCCCTGGCGGTCCAGTGGTTAGGACCCGACCCTTCCACTGCAGGGGGCCTGGGTTCGATCCCCGGTCGGGGAATTAAGATCCCACAAGCCTCACAGCCAAACAAACAAACAGAAGTCTGCAAACTTAAAAAAAAAAAATGTCACCAGAATGTGACACTGATCACCACTGCACTGCTATCACCCTGGTCCAGGCCATCAGGTCATGCCTGGTTTGTTGCCTCAGCATCTTAACTGGTTTCCCTGCCTCTACCCCTGCCCTCTTTCGATCTATTTTCACACAGTCAAAGTTATCTTCTCCTGGGAAAACCTCCAATGGCCTCCTAGCTCATTCCAAGGAAAGGTAATGTATCCAAAAGGGGCACAGCCTTGCCCTGGTACTTCTCTGACGTGCTTCCTCCTAACGACCTTTTGCTCATGCTGCTACCGTGTGTCAAACAGGCCAGGTCCACTCCATCCCCAGGGCCTTCTCCTTGCTATTCCTTCCACTTAGACCACTCTTCCCCCACATGTCAACACGGCTATCTCCCTTACCTCCTTCAGGTCTTTCTACAAAAGTCATCCCCCAAACAGGCCTTTCTTGACCACCCTAGTTAAAACTGCCATACCTGAACCCTGACGTTCCTTAACCCCCTTCCCTGTTTTATTTTCCTCAATGGCACCTAACAAAGTCCCTGTGATATTTATTTATTTTCCGTCTCTCCTTCTCCTCTGGAATGTAAGGTCTGTTCTGTTCACTAGGTTCACCCAGCACCTTAGAACAGCGCCCCCTGGTACAGCCTTTGATAAGTATTTGCAGAATGAATGAATAAGTGAATGAATGAAGAAACAGAAGCTCAAAGAGGTCGACCGGCTTGCTCAAGACCCCATATGCAGTTAGTGCCAAGGTCCTGATTATGGTCTTCCCAGCCTCTCATGGCTGACATTCCTCAGTTCCTAAAATTGACCTGTTCCTCTGAGTTTTGTCTAGGTGATAAATGAGGGGATGCTAAAGGGTGGGCTCTGTGCTTTGGGGTGGGGGAGTGCTTTGTAATTCTTATCCCTGGTCATGCCACTTCCCAGAGATCTCACCCCCTGTTTCCCGCCAAACCTTCCCTCCCCCTAGAGTCACACGCAGGCTCAGAACGCTCGGGGCATCCTGTGCTGTAGCGTTGAGTACTTTCTGTAGTATGACATCCTGAAAGGACTGTCCAAAGACAGTCATGACTGTCTTATTGCTTCTTTCAAAAACTGGGCCTAAGCCATTCCAAAGACATTAACAGCTTTCACAGCCTCTAAAAACTTTCAGACAAGAAGATTCCATAATTCCCTTGCTGGCCTCTGTGCTCTGCAGTACTACGGCAGGAACATTCTTTACTATACCCTGTGGTGGAGACTTCACAACAAATGCTGTGTTTCCAAAGTCCCTCTGGGTCAGTTTTCCCTTTTGTTTAGCACTGCAGAAACAAGGTTTGTCACAAAATGTTGGGAGAGGGAGAGAAGGAGATAGAGGGGAAGCAGAAGATAGAGATAGTGAGAGAGCAGAAGTCTGAAATATATTTTTACCTCTGAGAGCATAAGTTCCGCCTAAGGGGCCATACATACCTCTACCCTACGGCCATTCCCTGCGTGAACCCTTCCCCTTCTCTACAGAGTGAGAGGACCCGGGAAACACGCCCAAAGAAAGGTGCCAGAGGCTTGGCAATAAGCTCTCCCTCTCGTTTCTTTCTTTCTTTATGACAAATAAAAATTGTATGTATTTAAGGTATACAATGCGATGTTTTGACATATGTGTACACTGTGAAATTATTACCATTATAAACAAAATAGCATATCCGTCACATCCCATAGTTATCCTTTGTGTGTGTGGAGAGAACTCTTGAGATCTACTCTCTTAGCAAATTTCGAGTATATATTACATTATTATTATTTTTTAAAATATAAATTTATTTATTTTTGGCTGCGTTGCGTCTTCGTTGCCGCGCAGGGCTTTCTCTAGTTGTAGCGAGCGGGGGTTGCTCTTTGTTGCGGTGCGCGGGCTGCTCATTGCGGTGGCTTCTCTTGTTGCAGAGCACGGGCTCTAGGCGTGCGGGCTTCAGTAGTTGTGGAGCGTGGGCTAAGTAGTTGTGGCTTGCGGGCTCTAGAGCGCAGGCTCAGTAGTTGTGGCGCACAGGCTTAGTTGCTCCACGACATGTGGGAATCTTCCTGGACCAGGGCTCGAACCCATGTCCCCTGCGTTGGCAGGTGGATTCTTAACCACTGCGCCACCAGGGAAGTTCCCATAATACGTTATTATTAACTACACTCACCATGCTGTACATTAGGTCTCCAGAACTTATTCATCTTATAACCGAAAGTTTGTACCCTTTGATCAATATCTCTCCTTTTGCACTACCCTCCAGCTTCCGGTAACCACCATTCAATTCTGTTACTATGAGTTTGACTTTTTTTCCTTAGATGCCACATATAAGTGAGAATACGCAATATTTGTCTTTCTCTGGTTTATTTGACTTAGCATAATTTCCTCCAGGTTTATCCGTGTTGCTGCAAATAGCAGGATTTCCTTCTTTTTTTAAAGGCTGAATAATATTTACTTGTGTGTATGTATGTGTGTGTTTATATACAGACCACGTCTTCTTTATCCATTCATCTGCTGACAGACACTTAGGTTGTTTCCATGTCTTGGTGATTGTGAATAATGCTGCAATGAACATGGGAGCGCAGGCATCTCTTTGAGATAGTGATTTTATTTCCTTTGGATATAGACTCAGAAGTGGGATTGCTGGATCGTATGGGAACTCTATTTTTAATTTTTTGAGGAACCTCCATATTGTTTTCCACAGTGGCTCTACTGATTTACGTTCCTACCACAGTGCACAAGGGTTCCCTTTTCTCCACATCCTGGCCAACACTTGTTATCTTTTGACTTTCTGATAATAGAGCTTGGCAATAACCTCCTTTCAGCCGCTCTTCTAGCATTCTGGGTGGGAGTCGAGCAGCCCGCCAGAATGTGGTTGGTTGATGGGCCTGCACCCCTTTCCTGTCCTCTGTACTTGACACACCATAACCTTAACATCATGCTTGTGATGCCACTTCCGGCATGGCCGGCATCCAGCCTAAGTGGTCTCTATGACCATAGCTGAGGAGGTGTTCATTGAGGCAGCTTGAATCTGAAGGAGCACTGCAAGAAGGGCCTTGCCACGCTTGGTACACGACCCACTTTCTCTTCATCTCTTAACACGAAATACACTTGCTATTACAAACCAAATGACCTGTTTCATCACTGAACAGAAGTACAAGGACAATGCCTTATCTCCTGCTTTTTGCTGACACACATTCCTGGATGTGCTTTTCCATGAGGAACCAACACTCAAGTCACAGAAATCCTAGGGACAATCTGTCATGCCAGTTTAGGAAAAGAAAAAATAAAAGCAAGACAATTCCATGACTCCTTGACTTCCAGGAGGAGGCCTCTATTTTTGTCTCTCCCGTTTTCAGCTGAGAGGCTACACTGGGACTCTGGCCGGCTCTACTTTGTGGGTAACGGCGTTGCCCACCGGGAGTCAGGGCATGGGGTTAGAACTGCACAAGTGGACAGCGGCTGCAGGCTGGAGCCGGGTTTGGCCTAAACTGACAGAGCAGGGGAGTGAGAAGGGCAGCGGTTTGTATCTGGAAGTTTCCTAGTCCAAAGACAAGAGCTTTCCGGGACTTTCCTGATGGTCCAGTGGCTAAGGCTCCGTGCTCCCAATGCAGGGGGCCCGGGTTCGATCCCTAGTCAGGGAACTAGATCCCACATGCGTGCCGCAACTAAGAGTTCGCATGCGGCAACTGAGGAGCCCGTGTGCTGCGATGAAGATCCCGCACGCGCAACTAAGACTCAGCACGGCCAAATTAATAAATAAATATTAAAAAAAGAAACATAACTCACGGACGGAGCTTTCAGACTCAGCCATGCCGTCCCCTGTGAAGCTCAGCAGTTGGCTGGGCAGGGAGCGCAGAGGTAAGCCAAGAGTGATCAAGGCTGGGACCGGGCCGGAAGGTGATATGAATTCGTGATGGATTATGATGAAGTTTAAAGATTTCCAAGGAGCTAATCAAATGCTTTTTCTTACATCATACGAACCAAATGCCAGTGAGTTCCATGCAGCTACTTTCCAAGGTAGTGTTTGGGATGTTTGTTTATTCACCACTTAATTCAAATTCTATGAATTTGTCCCACTGAGCTAAGTGGGACAGCATCTCAGAGCCTGCAAGGACCTTTCAGTGTGCACACAGCAAGGAGAGAAAACAATGCCCAGCGCCTGGGGCCCCAGGAGGGGCCTCTGAGCAGAGGCAGAGGCTCCTGGAAGGAGGCCTCAGAAACAATTACAGACCCACAAAGGAAAATGCCACATGGGGGTTGGCCTGCATGCCCATCAGCAGGATGACTGGAGCTGGGTTACTGACAATACGAATTCACGTTTCATAGGAAAAAAAAAAAGTGTCTCGTTATATCTGAAGGTTTCAGGTACAGGAAGAACCAGAATGTTTTAATTATTTGGAAATGCAGATGATGTAGGAACAGAAATCATTTTACACAACTAGAAAGAAAATCAGCACTTAGCAAACTCTCACTTAACTGGAACACAAACAATCAAAAGGTCAAACAGCAGATTTTTGTGTGGCATCTACACACTCTTACTTCAAAGAGTGCCCAGTGCCAAGGAAATAAGTGATTATCGGGGATTTGACCTAAAAAGAAATGTTTAGGTTAGGTTTTACTGCCTTGGTATTATATTATGATAAATAATTTAAGGGCTTCAGCATTTTAGGGGTTTTTACAGGTAAGAACTGGGGCTCAGAGAGGTTAAGTGACTAGATCAGGATCACAGAGCTAACTGGGGGGCAGGCCAGGGTTTACGGCACAAGGTCCAGGGCGTCTCCAGATGGGGCCCGCAGTCATGGAAGAGAGACTAAATTACATAAATTATGGTTTTCATTTGTAAATATATTTTACTGTAATCTATTTTTTTTTGGAAATTAGTAGAAAACATAGATGAGGTGACTCTCAAACAGATACAGATAATAAATTAACTGTAAACTCCACCCCCTTCCTAAAACCATTCTGGATAATTGGAAGTTTGTCAGATATTTTCAGAGAATTCTAGAGTTAAAGTAAATTCAAAGGCACGCTTGCTGCCCCTCAAGAGAAGAAGAAGGAGTCTTAAATTTGACGAACACCAACCAGTTTAAACACAGTCTTTTATATTTATCCTCTCACCTAATGACGGATTAAGTATTTGCCCATTAATGCAGCTCAGGATCACCAGTCACACCACAGCTGCCATTTCTTGGCCTTCCCACATCACTTGGTACATAAGCATCCCTCCCTCCTCCAGCCCCAATTACATTATCTTCAACTGATTTGTCCTTTTGTTTCTAGTATTAGGATCTTTCTAGTTATCTACTTGCCAGTGGTGTGAGGAGTAGTAATGGAGCCCTTCACTTGGGTACATAACAAAGAATATTCATGTGAAACTGCCTATGTAGCCCTCACTTTGCCACTTTCCTGCTCTTGTAGGGGTAACAGCAGACATTTCTTAACAGGGGACTGGATCTAGTGACCCCTCTGACCCCCTGTCTATTTTTGTTTTTGTTTTTTTTTGGGGGGTATAGATGGATTTTTTAAAATGGAAGAATAGTTGATTTACAATGTTGCAGGTGAACAGCAAAGTGATTCAGTTATATTTATGAATATATATTGATATATATATATATATATATTCTTTTTCAGATTTTTTTCCATTCTAGGTTCAATACAAGATATTGAATCTAGTTCCCTGTGCAAATAACGTTGTCTTAAAGTCTATTTTGACTGGTATCAATAAAGCTACCCTAGCTTCCTTGTTGTTTACTTTATATACAGTAGTGTGTATGTCTGTTTTTTATGTTGAACTTGAATGTCTTTCTGTGGAGCAGCTGCTTGCCCCACCACATCCTACTTCTTTTTTTTTTTTTTTTTTTTTTTTTTTTTGGG
>NW_006793169.1:954175-1001338 GCF_000442215.2 Lipotes vexillifer
GGCGGACTCTCAACCACTACGCCACCAGGGAAGCCCCAACGTCCTACTTCTTATACACAACCTGCTTTACTCATTTATATGAGTTGCCAGGCCTCTGGAGACACTGGATCTGTGACCCCTGAGACTTAATGCTAGTTGTGCCCATTAGCGCCTCCCTCAGGGTGACCCGGTCTTTGAAGAGTTTCTTTTTCTTTTTTTTTTTTGGAGTACATGGGCCTCTCACTGTTGTGGCCTCTCCCGTTGCGGAGTACAGGCTCCGGACGCGCAGGCTCAGTGGCCATGGCTCACGGGCGCAGCCGCTCCGCGGCATGTGGGATCTTCCCGGACCGGGGCACGAACCCGCGTCCCCTGCATCGGCAGGCGGACTTTCAACCACTGCGCCACCAGGGAAACCCTGACTTGGTCTTTGGTTTCTCCTAGGGGTGCTGTGAAGAGCTGCTCTGTGGATCATGACACAACTGTGGGTCTCTCTTCACATAGACTGTGAACATGAGTTGTACCCCTGAGAGTTGTGCAGTGCACAGCCTGCACAACTGTCAGTGGCAGCCCTGGTGTTGTAGACCGTGCTGGTGCACATGGAATGATTCTGGCCTTGAACACAAAGCCTAAGGCTGCTCAGTGTTACCCTTAGTCCCACAAAAATGAAGGGGAATCAGGATGATGGAAAAAGAGTAACTGTATAGACAATTCAAAGGGGTGGCCAATTTAATGGTTTGTCGGCATGAAGCCCATCCTTTGAGCTCTGGCAGCTCAAACCATCCAACTGTATGTCATCTCTGGACAGAACAAGTCCAGCTACTAGTGTCCCCAAAGTACAGAAGTGACTGGACTCCCTGAAGTAATTAAGAAACCTGAGTAGGGTATTTTCAACGATGGTGAGAAAAGCAAGTTTACACTTCTTAGAATCTTACTATATTAACTGTGAAAATGACTGCCTGCTTTTACTCTTCCCCCTGGGCAAGGAAGGTGCTGTGAATACTTTCATTCTTTTACTCTCAAGGGAAATCAAGTGTTCCTTCAACCATTTGAAAGAGAAAAATCATAGCAACAGTCCCAGTGATTGAGATCCCACATGCAGGACTGTACTAAACTTTGGGCAAACTACTCAAAAGCCGAAGAGTAAGTGAACTAGAAACTAGGAAGGACTGTGAGGCACAGGTGCGGTTCAGATTCTTGCCTCTGAGACGTGAAATGCATCCAATAGAAACTGGCTCTGCCGCAAACCTAACGTGTGGGCGACTTGATCATCAGCCCCCAAGCAGGGATGTGGCACAGGTCCTACCTTCCAGGTCCTCCTCAGCCAACTGTCTCCAAGTCAACAAACCTCCGTTAGCAACTGCACGAACAAACCAAACTACTGTACCTCCTCAGGCAAGCTGACCACCAAGTCATTTCTCGTCTGTCCAACCAGGGCCTGCCAGAAGTATTCACTGCATGCGGCCAGCACAGCTCGGTGGGCTCGGAACTCCTTCCTCTCCACGATCAGAGTCACGTCACAGAGAATATCCTTTTTGCGCTGGTCATTGAGGCCCAGGAGGATGTTGGTGCAGTGGACTGTGGACTCATACACATACATGGGGGAGTCAGGCTTCTCATCCACAGACATGCCGTTCACACCCTGAAAGAAAGCAAGCAAGCCTGGGTCATCACGGCTCCCTGAGTCAGAGAGACACGGTGAGTAAGGATGCTGAGTGCCTGGGAGTCACCGCCCTGAGCCAGGGCTTAAGAAGCAGAACTGCCCGTTAGCATCTTACGCGCAGTTAGCTCTGTGAGCTCAGAAAACATCTGGAAGGTTGTGTTCTGAGGCTGACTTCTCTCCTTTCCTCTTACTGAGTCCTTTTACCACGCGGAAACAAAGCCAGGTCTTTTAATGGAACACCCCAAACATTCAAAATGCATACCTACTTTAAAACTTGGTAGGTTTAATTTTGCTAGTGGACTGAAAGGGAACTTTCACACATACAGAGTCGTAGTGCAAGTATTAACTGAGCTTTGTGTTAAGAGGAAATGACTCATTCTGAAGTATTGGCAGTGCTGCCTGGATGAAGCACGTGTAAGTTCCTAGGCTGAAATTTGGCTAAGATGCCAAGCAGAGTAAATATCTAATCACAATACGTAATTTAACACGGGAACTAAACGGAATGTGTACGAAGGAGTGGATGTAGCCAGCTTTCTATTGCAACTGTCCTCCGCCACTTCAAGACAAAGCATGGCCACCATGATGCTACTGTTGTCACGAAAGGCTCTTGAAAAGAAGTGGAAATGTGCTGCTGTTATTCCAACAGACTGGATGTACATCCTCTTTAAGGAAACACGATATATTGCATCAGAAGTCAAAAAAAAACAGATGTATTCAATAGTGAAGATTACTTTTACGAAAGTGCTTTAAGAAGTGTCCATTGATGTACTGATATTTTTTTTAAAAATCTAATTAACTTACACACAGTTTTCCAGTAATATTTTCACTAGTATGAATTCCAATAGTGAGTCTTACTTTCTTTTTGCTTTATTATTATTTATTTTTTAAAAGAGTTTTAACATACAATAAACTGCATATACTTACACTGTGCAACTTGATATGTTCTGGCATATATATGCAACAATGAAACCATCATCACAATCAAGACAATGAACATATCCTTCACCACCAAAAGTCTCTTTATGTCCCTTAGCAATCTCTCCCGTGCACCTCTCCATTCATCTATTGATGGATATCTGGGTATTTCCCAGTTTTTGGTTATTACAAATAAAGCTGCTATGGATTAGTGTATAAGTCTCTGTATGAACATATGCTTTCACTTGTCTTGTGTAAACACCTAGATATAGAATGGATGGATCATTTGGTATGTGTAAGTCTAACTTTTAAAGAAATGTCCCTGTTTTCTAAAGCAGTTGTGCCATTTCACATTTTCAATGGCAGTGTATGAGAGTCCAGTTCCTGCCCATCCTTGTCACCACATGGTATGGTCAACCTTTCTAATTCTGGCCATTCTAATGGGTACACTGTGGAATCTCTTTGTGTTTTCAACTTGCTTTTCTCTAGTGACTGAAGATATTGAGAATCTTTCATGTGCTTATTTGCCATCTATTTATCTTCTCTGGAGAGGTAGATTCTTTGCCCATTTTATACTGGGTTTTTTCCTTAATACTGAGTTTTGGAAGTTCCTTAATATACTTAATAAAAGTCCTTTATCAGATATGTGATTTGCAACTGTTTTCTCCAAGTCTGTAGCTTGTCATTTTATGATGAAGTCCAGCTGAGCAATTTTTTCTTTAATGGATCATGCTTTTGGTGTCATATCTAAAAAAATCTTTGTACAAACCAAGGTCACATCTTCTGTCAGATTTATAACTAGATATAAATATTTTTAATGCAATTATAAATGGTTCTGTTTTTAACTTAAATTTCTGATTTTTCATTGCTAGCATACAGAAATATAACTGAATTTTGTATTGATCTTGTATCCTGCAACTTTGCCTAACTCGCTTATTCGTTCCCATAGCCTTTTTCTTTTTTTGGGTGGGGTGGGAGGTAGATTCCACAGATTTTCTATATAGAAGATAATATTGTCTGTAAATGAAGACATTTTACTTCTTTTCCAATCTGGATGATTTCAATGTCTTTTTCTTGCCTTACTGCATTGCCTAGAACCTCCAGTACAATGTTGAGTATAAATGGTAAGAGCAAACATTCTCCCCTTGTTCCCAGAGTTATGGGGAACATATTGAGCTTTTCACTGTTATTTATGATGGTGACTATTGGTGTTTCATAGAAGCCCCTATCTAGTTGAGAAGGTTTCTTTGTATTCCTATTTTTCTGGGAGGTTTTTTAATTTGTTTTTCAAATCAGGAATGGATGCTGAATTTTGCCAAGTGCTTTTTCTGCATCTATTGAGATAGTCACATAGTTTTTCTTTTTTAGTACGTTAATAATGTAAATAACATTGATTGATTTTTGAATGTTAAACCAACCTTGCATTTCTAGGATAAAATCCACTTGTTCATGATATATTTGCCCTGTTATACATTGCTGGACTCAGTTTGCTAGCATTTTGTTAAGAATTGTTACGTCTATGCTCATGAGGGAGATTAGTCTGTAGTTTTCTTTTCTTATATATTTTAAAACTGGTTTTAGTATTAAGGTAATGCTGGTCTCACAAAATGAGTTTGGAAGGATTTCTTCCTTTTCAATTTTCTAGAAGAGTTTGGGTAGAACTCTTTTATTTTTTTCCTTAAATATTTGGTAGAATTTACCTATGAAGTCTTCTGGGTTGGAGCTGTAACTACAAATTCAGTTTTTAAAACAGTTGTCAAATTTATTGGCGTAAAGTTGTACATAATATTTCCTTACTTTCCTTTAATATTAGTAGAATCTGTACTGATGTCACCTCTCACATTCCAGATATTGGGAATTTGTGTCATGTCTCTTTTTTTCCTGATCAGTTTGGCTAGAGGTTTATCAATTTTATTTACATTCTCAAAGAACTAGCTTTGGGTTAACTCGATTTTCTTTATTGTTCTGTTTTCTATTATGTTTATTTCTGCTCTCATTGTTATATCCTTTTTTAAAAAAAAATTTATTTAACCAATATTTATTTGTGCTTACTTTGTGCTGGGCACTCACATTACTGAACACTTTGCACTTATTAACTTGTTTATGCCTTTCAACAAATTTGTGAGAGATTTTACTATTATTATTAAAATTCATTTATGTATTTATTTAAATAAATTTATTTATTTATTTATTTTGGCCGTGTTGGGTCTTCATTTCTGTGCGAGGGCTTTCTCTTGTTGCGGCGAGCGGGGGCCACTCTTCATCACCGTGCGCGCGCCTCTCACTGTCGTGGCCTCTCTTGTTGCGGAGCACAGGTTCCAAATGCGCAGGCTCAGTAGCTGTGGCTCACGGGCCCAGTTGCTCCGCGGCATGTGGGATCTTCCCAGACCAGGGCTCGAACCCATGTCCCCTGCATTGGCAGGCAGATTCTCAACCACTGGGCCACCAGGGAAGCCCCCCCATGTTTTTTTGTAGTCTCCTAACACACATGTGCTAATGAGTACTCTGCAAGACACTGAAGGGAAATCTTCAGATAGTTGTCTGGAGTTTTCTCTCTGTTCAGCTCTCCCTTCTCTGCTACCCTGCATTCTGAACTCCAGCCACCATAGTCTCTCCAGACTATCAGCTCTGTCTCCACAACTCAAGAGTCAGCCAGGTCCTCTTTGGTTCCTCCTTCCTGTGCCATGGCCTGGAAACATTCTCAAAACAGTAAGCTGGGCTCAGCTTGTTTTCCTTCTCTTGAGGATCAATGTCTTTTGTTGCTTGGTATCCAAAGTCTTGAAAACCACTGTTTCACATGTTTTATCTATTTTTATAGTTGTTTCAAGTGAGAGGATAAATCTAGTACCTGTTACTCCATCTTGGCTAGAAGCAATAATCTTGGATTTATTCTTCATATTATAGTTACTGTATACACTTTACAAACAATAATTTATCACATTGCTAACCTATTATAGTATAAATTTTGCTCTACCATAAATGACAGTTTTTAATACCTGATTACAAAAATGTATCTTCCAAGAAGAATTTTCAGTCCTTTGGTATTCTAATAAAAGATAAAATATCTGTGAGCCTTATTAACTGGAATCGTTTTTAATGCAATAAGAATAGAGTTATAAGTGACACAATTCAGTTATAATGACCATAAGCCATGGGGTAAGATTGAGTTTACATGACTACTATCTATGACTAGTTAATTGTTGTTAAATTCTTTACTATCTAGTAAGAAGACAAATCTTTTTCTATTCTGATTTCTTTTCCATGGAATGTTTTCAGGATTTTCTTATCTCCCATACAGGGTTCTCCTGTCTGATTTATTTTCTCCATTCTTAGTTCTCAAATTATTACTCTTTCTCCTAACACATTTAATTTTCTCAGTCTGTGAAAATTTGTTTTGTTTTGTTTTTGAATCACGATAGCTTGCATATAGCTGACAGCACTCAAAACTGGGTGGGACAATTAAGGTTCCAGGATGTAAAAAAAAAAAAAAAATCATAAAAAGCAGGAGATTTATAAGAGACATCTCATTTTTCCAATCCATTTATGAGTAATTCATATTAATGTACCTACATCAAGACGAGAGGAGCTTGCTCTAATGGATACAAAGCCATAAATTCTTTAGTGAAACATGAAATGAAAGAAAATCAAAAGAGAAATGAAGTGAGGTGCAGTGGAAAGAGGAATGAACCAGGGCTCTAGGGCTTTCAGTCCAGCTCTGGCACTGACTGGCTTTGTGGATTTTGGATAAATTGCCTAACTTTCTCTGGACCTGCTTCCATGTTGGTAAAATGAGAAGCCTGGACTAGAAGACTAGCAAAGTTCTTAACAGACCTACAGTTCTATGAGTCTAAGTCTCTAAAAGAAATACCTACTTGGTCACAGAGAATGGGGTACTGTCATTTTAGCCGACAGAAGCTAGCTTTCTTTGACCTTATAAAGACCATTAATGTACCCTCTTTTCATAGTTTTTTATGGCTTAAAAACTGCCTCTGTAGAGCTGGTTACAGGGAACGGGGTGGACGACATACAGGAAGAAACCGAAGCCTTCTGGAAGAGAAGGAACCAGGACCCCAACCCCTGATCCCACAGGTTTCAAGTTAGGAAGATCTGTCAGGATAGACCATGGTGTCCCTAAGTAAATAGAGGGGCACAAGTCCCTTGAAGTGAAGTTATCTGTAGGAAATGGGGAATCCAAACCTAGGAGGACATTTTGGCACAATACATGGAAATAATGCCATTAGCTCCTTCAGTCCTGGATATCTTAGCCCAGAGGTTTGTTCTGGGAACTATGGCTGAGCAGGGGAGTATAAAGTAAAAGAATATGTCACCTGGGAAACCACCGTGGAGTTCCACTGAGGTCCGAGTGGGGGCTGACTGCTATATAGCAGCACTGGACAATAGTCCAGGCATTAATAGTGGTGAAGCCAAGGCAGTGGGTGGATTCTCAGATTCCAGTTCACAAGTAAGATGGTCTCTTTCTGGCTCTAGGACAGCTGGGAGGTTCATGGAAAGACTCCATATCCCGCTAATGGGGCAGGTTTGGGAAAATAAAGGACATGTGGCAATATATGCACCCTGAGTTGATGAAGCAGGCTATGATAGTCACATGAACATGGACACTTGCTTTTTGGGCTAAACCTTCCAGAGAGTTTTAGAAGACATTTGAAACATATTAGATCTGCTCATCTAAAATGTATCGTTCCCTCAGTATCCATTTATGATAAAAACGCTCCAGAAAGTGGGCAGAGAGGGAACATGCCTACATAATAAAGGCCATATATGATGAACCCACAGCTTACTTCATACTCAACAGTAAAAAGCTGAAAGCATTTCCTCTGAGATCAGGAACAAGACAAGGATGCCCACTCTCACCACTTTTATTATTCAACGTAGTTTTGGAAGTCCTAGTCACAGCAATCAGAGAAGAAAAAGAAATGAAAGGAATCCAAATTGGAAAGGAAGAAGTAAAACTGTCACTGTTTGCAGATGGCATGATACTATACATAGAAAATCCTAAAGACGCCATCAGAAAACTATTAGGGGTCATCAATGAATATGGCAAAGTTACAACATACAGAAATCTTTTGCATTTCTATACACTAACAATGAAATATCAGAAAGAGAAATTAAGGAAACAATCCCATTTACCATTGCATCAAAAGAATAAAATACCTAGGAATAAACCTACCTAAGGAGGTAAAAGACCTATACTGGGAAAACTATAAGACACTGATGAAAGAAACTGAAGATGGCACCAACAGCTAGAAACATAAGCTGTGTTCTAGGATTGGAAGAATGAATATTGTTAAAGTGACAATACCACCCAAGGCAATCTACAGATTCAATGCAATCCCTATCAAAATACAAAGGGCATTTTTCACAGAACTAGAACAAATAAATTTAAAACTTGTATGGAAACACAAGAGACCCTGAATGGCCAAAACAATCTTGAGACGAAAAACGGAGCTGGAGGAATCAGGCTCCCTAGCTTCAGACTATACTACAAAGCTACAGTAATCAAAACAGTATGATGCTGGCACAAAAACAGACACATAGATCAATGGAACAGAACAGAAAGCCCAGAAACAAACCCACACACCTATGGTCAACTATTCTATGACAAAGGAGGCAAGAATATACAATAGAGAAAAGACAGGCTCTTCAATAAGTGGTTCTGGGAAAACTGGACAGTTACATGTAAAAGAATTAAATTAGAACATTTTCTCACATCATATATAAAAATAAACTCAAAATGGATTAGGGATCTAAATGTAAGACTGGAAACCATAAAATTCCTAGAAGAAAACATAGGCAGAACACTCTCTGACATCAACTGTAGCAATAGTTTTTTTGGATCTGTCTCCGAAAGCAAAGGAAATAAAAGCAAAAATAAACAAATGGGACCTAATTAGACTTAAAAGCTTTTGCACAGCAAAGGATACCATCGACAAAAACGAAAAGACAACCTACAGAATGGGAGAAAATATTTCCAAGTGATGTGACTGGTAAGGGGTTAATATCCAAAATATATAAACAGCTCATACAGCTCAATATCAGAAAAACAAACAACCCAATCATGAAGTGGGCAGATCTAAATAGACATTTCTCCAAAGAAGACATACTGATACCCATCAGGCACATGAAAAGATGCTCAACATCACTAATTAGTAGAGAAATGCAAAATAAAACTACAGTGAGGTATCAACTCACACTGGTCGGAATGGCCATCATCAAAAAGTCTACAAATAATATATACTGGAGAGGGTGTAGAGAAAAGGGAACCCTCCTACACTGTTGGTGGGAAGGTAAATTGGTGCAGCCACTATGGCGAACAGTATGGAGGTTCCTTAAAAACTAAAAATAGACTTACCGTATGATCCAGTAATCCCATTTCCCAGAGGAAACTCTAATGTGAAAAGATACATGCAATCCAATGTTCATAGCAGCACTATTTACAACAGCCAAGACATGGAAGCAACCTAAATGTCCATCAACAGATGAATGGATAAAGAAGAGGCGGTGTGTATACACACACACACACACACACAACGGAATATTACTCGGCTGTAAAAAGAATGAAATTTTGTTATTTGCAGTACCATGGATGGACTCGCAAGGTATTAGGCTAAGTGAGATAAGTCAGAGAAAGACAAATACTGTATGATATCACTTACATGTGGAATCTAAAACAATACAACAAACTAGTGAATATAACAATAAGGAAAAAATAATCTATCAATCCCATGAAGCAGTTGTTAGACTTTAATCTGTCTGAGGATTTTCTTGATTTTGTTACATTATTCCTGGATAATCCTTCCTATGCCATGCCAACCCCACTCTGTGTCTCTTGGCTTTTACATTCTTACTGTAGCTTATCACACCCCTCCCTGTTGGCCCCTCTTCAAGCATAATGGAACTTACTGTTTTCCTTCTTCTTTGAGAAATCAGTCAGCCCTTCGCATGCTCCAGTTATCATTAGTGCTCTTCTAGGAACTCTAATTTGTCTCTTTTTGACTAACCAATGCCAACCTGAATTCCGGTTCTCCTATCATTGCATTATGCCCTATTAAGTTTTCCTTTTTTCATTGGCTTTACTAACACAAAAAAAATTCCCCACCTCCCAATGCAGCAAATCCTGAAATCTGTAGCAGGACCCATGGGATCTAAGAATGAAATACCTTGTAGTGAGTAATGGCCCAGAATAGCATGGAGGAGTCTGACAGCCAGTCTTTACGCTAAGCATTAGACAATGTGTTAAAGTGTGCAGACATTAGCTGAAATCAGATTGTAAGGAAGCTTTCCAAAGGTTCTGATTTGGGTTTTGGCTAGATCTCATTCTTCTTTTTGTAGGCCAAAAAAACCCCAGCTGCACATGTACACACACATATACCGCAATCATCTTATCATATGGTTTGGCAGTAAAAGTTAATTACTATCATTTTATCATAGTATGCTCATCCCCTCAAAAAGCTACACGGACCACAACTCTCATCAGTCAAAGATGTAGTATTAATGAATACAGACTCACTTATTAACTCACTCATTCACTCTTTGTTCATTATTGGGTCATATTCAGAAATTAAAATGTCTAACAGTTCTGAAGGCAAAAGTATAAATCAAAAAGCCAAAAAAAAGAAAAAAAAATCTACACTGGGAAATCTGAAAAGCTGCAATTCACAAAAAAGTAGAATGTTAAGTTTTCCAGACAACCTGTCATGTCTAGAATGTTTCAGAAGAGAAGAAATGAATACGCCTTAGAGGTAATGAAAAAGACCAAATTATAAACCATTTCACTTGAAATTCCAACCACACTTCTCCTAGAAACAGTGCATTAAGTAAACACTTCTGTGACTCAAACACTAAATTATTTAGTAATTGCTGAGTATATTTCTGCTCTTATCAAGCATGCTCTTTTTTAAAAATAGTTATTTGCTATGAAACCATAAGGGTTAGTTTTTATAAAAGCAAGTTATCAAGACTATAGAAATTTGGGGACTTCCCCGGTGGCGCAGTGGTTAAGAATCTGCCTCCCAATGCAGGGAACAGGGATTCGAGCCCTGGTCGGGGAGGATCCCACATGCCGCGGAGCAACTAAGCCCGTGCGCCACAACTACTGAGCCCGCATGCCACAACTACTGGAGCCCACGCACCTAGAGCCTGTGCTCCACAACAAGAGAAGCCACCACAATGAGTAGCCCCCGCTCACCGCAACTAGAGAAAGCCTGCGCGCGCAGCAACAAAGACCCAGTGCAGCCAAAAATAAATAAATAAGTAAATAAATTAAAAAAAAAAAAGACTATGGAAATTTTAGCATGTATAGTGTCACTAAAATTACGAAGTTATTACTTTTGGCTTGGAAACACTTTTCAATCGCATCAGGACTCAAACTTCTTACTTAAAGTGGAAAGCAATCCAATTTTGGCATTTTCTAATGGAAAACTGCAGTGCCTGTCACTTAATGCCTCTAATGCCTTTAGGTAGCTAAAGTGATGGCCTGACATGAGGCACAAAAACGTTCCATGTTCTTTATTCACTCAAACACTCCATCTGTGTGTGTACTAGTTAGTGGCTAGGGAACTAAAATTTAAGGCTGTTGTTAGGAGAAAGCATTTAAAATTGTATCATCAAATCCTTAATAGCTCTGAGTGGTTCTTGTACTTCAATATAAACTTCCATTTTCCTTGACCTTTCAGGAGGAAGTTCAATTTACCGATACAGATTGTGACAATGGTTTTTACTGCACAGTTGAAAAAAAAAAATAGGAACCGTCATAATAGGCCCCAGTTTTTTTGGTAATTTTTAATGTTGATGTTGTTGTTTGACTTACAAACAGACCCAAATAAGAAAAGAATCCAAACTTCCAAAATATCCAGTGATAAAATATTAGTGACAACGACTAGCATTTCCATATTTAAAAGTAAACTGTTTGGAGAGGCAGAGTATGATACAGAGGCTGAGCTAGAAGAAATATGAGAATGTTGGTAACAGGTGATATGTAATAATCTAAAGGTAATAAAGAATTAAAGATTTATTGGACTTCCCTGGTGCCGCAGTGGTTAAGAATCCGCCTGCCAATGCAGGGGACACGGGTTTGAGCCCTGGTCAAGGAAGATCCCACATGCTGCGGAGCAACTAAGTCCGTGCGCCACAACTACTGAGCCTGCGCTCTAGAGCCTGTGAGCCACAACTACTGAGCCCACATGCTGCAACCACTGAAGACCGCGTGCCTAGAGCCCGTGCTCCACAACAAGAGAAGTCACCTCAATGAGAAGCCCGCGCACCACAACGAAGAGTAGCCCTTGCTCACCGCAACCAGAGAAAGCCTACACGCAGCAACGAAGACCCAACACAGCCAAAAATAAATTGAAAAAAAAAAAAAAAAGATTTACTACTTATCCACCAAATTGGAAAGTTAAACAATATCAAGTGTTTGTGGAGATCAAAGCATCAGGGACTCTGAAACACTGATGGTTGGTTCAAATTCTTTGGGAAACAGTTTAGCATTATCTAATGAAGTTGAAGATTATCACCCATCAATTCCATTCTGAGGTTTCACACAAGTGATGCTCCTGCATATCTGTAGCAGAACTTTGGACAAGAGTGTTCACAGCAGCATTGTTCGACTCCCAGCTGGAAACAACACAATGTCGGCCGGTAGCACAATGAATAAATACACTGAGGTATATTCATACATTCATTTAATGGAGGAATACAAAGCAAATTAGAACCACATGCAACATGGACGAATCTCACAAACCTAAAACTAACATCGAGTGCTGAGCCAGAGAAGCAAGGCACAAAAGTGCAGCACAATCGGATTCCAGGTACATACATCAAGTTCAAAAACAGGCAAAACTTCAGTATCTATAGATACACACACAGACGGTGAAACTATAAAGAAAATGACTCAGAGTATAGGTTCTGGCTGTGAGGAGGGAGTTATTGGTAAGTGGCACTGGGGAGGTCTCAGGGGTGCTGTCACTAAGTTCCATCTCTTGACATTGGTGATAGGCAGATGTGTGTTTGCTTTTCATTGAATTATACATTTGCTTATGCACTTTTCTTTTTCTGCACTGTATTTTATCAGTAAAAAATCCCATCTCACTCCAAATTGAAGATTTTAGGACAGGATTTACAACTCAAGTTACCTGGCTCCAGTTCAATGACTTAATTACAAAGGTCCTGGCGTCGACTTCGGGTTTTAAAGGAAAACACACACCCACATCTTACAACCTACAATTTAAGGTCTGAAGGGTCCTTAAAGATAATCAAATCTAGTTGGACCTTTTAAATAAGAATCTGCAAGAATGGGCAGAGTATAGGGACGAGGCCCCTCAGGAGGTGGTGAGACATCTGGGCCCAGGCTTGTTTCTGAACAAAACGCTTTTCAGAGATCTCATGTTTCATCTTCTCTCCTGTGAAAACCAAATCACTTCAGTGCACTTCCACTTCCTTATCTATAAAATGAGGAAATGGACTAGGTGACCAGCAAGGTATTTCTAGTTCTACTTTCGATGGTTCTGTGAAAGTACAGAAACTTTAGGAAAAACTTGAAACATGAGCTTTTCTAATTACAGTCTTGAGAAGGCATTTTTTTTTTTTTTTCCTGGAAGTTAGAGATGCTCAAAATAACATAGCTGGCTGGAAGGGAGAAATGCCATCACATAACTTTTGGTAAAGATGAAGAAGAGAGGAAGACTTGCCCAAAAACAATCTGAACTTTTTCCCCTTAAAAACAAGTCAACCCAAAGGAAGGATGAATCAAGGGCCAGTTTGCTCATATCAGTGGAACACAGTGTCCATTGGGACTGAACAATAGTTCAACACCTTCCTCTTTTCCCACCCCGCTCCTCCCAAAGAGGGCTCTGGCGTGCAGGATGTGTTCTCAGAAGCCGTCTTGAATATGTGGTTCTGGAATCAAGCAGGGTGTCCATCACCCCCTCCTGTCTGAGTCTCCACCCAGAGATGTCAGGTGATCCAACACTGTTCAGGGGCCCCAGGGATGCTATGGCTTGGATTTAACAATCACATAGTACATACACTGTCATCTGAAAAAGCAGATGAAAGAATTACATGCTTTGAAATCAGTGGGGGAAAGGGACTCCACATCAGGCTGTCCAAGATACCTGACTATTGTCAGTGGAGGTTGGATGATGGTGGGGAGGGCGTGTGGGGGAGGGAGGAGGGTGCACACGGAGGAAGTGTGGAATTAGGGATGGGTAGATTTGGATATGCAGCTTTGCCATGATCTCCCCTGCTCGTCTTGGTTCTTTTGCGGTAACCCCCCAGCTAAGGGTGTAGCCGAAGCCCCCATTTATTCTGCTGGGGTAGTTCCTTTCCTACCCTTGGCAAGTTTTCTGTCTTGTCACTTCCAGTTTGCCTCCGGTACTGCTTCTTTGTATCTGTGTTCTCTGTTTATATTCATTTCTCATACACCAATCTCTGTTTCCTGTTAGCATTTGCTTCTTGCACATTAGGAGTGAGAGGACAGAGAGAAGTCATTTCTTTTCTCCATTTTTCCTTATCAGGGCATCTGTGTGAAATGTTCTCTCCTGGTGTTTTTTCCCTTTCAGCCAGAGAAATATGACCCTAGAGCTTCATGATGCTAATGTGAGAAGGAATTATGAACAGCGATTAAGAGGCTAAATGAGGGCGGTGGAACCTATTTACTTCATTAAGGTTCCTTCAGGGAAAATGCAAGAACAGGAAACTGAGAGTTAAGGGTTAATACTAAAAGAAGAGAAGATCCATTTGACTCAGAGCAATCTTCAGTCTGCCTGGATTCTATCAGACCCCCTTCTCCATGGGGAAATCATTACAGAGAAATGACATGCAAAGTGCACCATAAAGCGTCTGAGTCAAACCAGAGGGAGGATGACTCAACCGATCGTTTTACGTTTTAATAGAAGGCACTGCAGATCTGTACCCAGTGCACGGTTCAACGTGGGGCGTGCATCCCCTCCCCAAAACTTCTCCGTCAGGTGGGAGGGGAGTTCCCAGAACCTGACAGAAATTATTCTGTCTTAGTGAAGAACCAAGTCAAAACTCACAGCAGAGAATCAAAGACTAAGAAAAGACAACCGATAGTCAAATGCAGAAAAAAGGGGAGCCTGCAAGTCTGTCTGATTCCAACTTTAGCATTACTGTCAAACCTAAGACTGTCAAAAACTGAACACAGTTAATTAGTGGACTTCAAATCTGATTAAGGGGGTGGGGGAAAGAAGAGAGAGAGGGAACGAGGAGAGGGAGGGGAGAGAAAGAAAGAGAATATTTAAGTGTTATAATTTAAAAACATTGCTCCTTGCATTCGTTTCAAAAGATACCGTGTCATTAATTTCAGGAGTTTACTCACCAGGTCAGTGACAATGCTGGGCTTGGGTGTCGCCGTGAAGAAGCCATATTAGCAAAGCCATCGTTTTCTGGGCTAGTTACTGCTTGTAGGTGCTAATATGTGTCACTTGCCAAAGGCAGATTCATCTGATCAGGAAGTATGGTGCTAGCTAGAGACTGGATTATCAAACCTAACTCCTTGTCCGGGAGTGGGGGCAGGGGGCCACCTCCAGACGCACTTTTGACAGAAAGGTCTGCCTGTACATAAAGAATAGCTACAGTTATGTGGCTGTTCATCCCTGTGATCTCTAGCAATGGCTGTTCCACCTCCTTTGAGGGTGCGCTGCTTACAGGTGGGAAGGAAAACAGAAGTGAGTTTCTGTGGCTTGGCAGAAATACAGCTTTCACAGAAAAGGTACTGAATAAAAGGAAACTTGCTTCTTTCATGCAATGGGGTCTTCTGGACAACGCGATTCTGTTCTGAAATATTATCTTCTCTGCGGGGTTGCAAGCTGGGATGGATGAAGTTTAGATTGCAAGACGGTTCAGCTGGTAACTAAAACAAAACTCAGCGCCCACGTAGGCAGCGTCCAATCAGGGCGTCAAGGGAGATGCTCTGGGAAAGGTCTGTGGATTTTCCACTGAGGCCTGGGCACCCTCACTCCTGTTTTTCCCTTTCAAAATGATTAAAACCGTGAAGCTAAGGCCATTGCTTGGCAGTCTGTTAAATCCCACATCAGGTAACAAAAGCACGTGCACCATCTGTCACCCAGAAGGAGATCAAATGGAGCTGGCATATTAACACACAGGTGAAGTGCTCTCCTGGGAGGATGGGGAAAAGGCAGGAGATCAGTGAAGAGAGATGGGGGAAAAGGATGTGCTTGGACCCTTCCAAGTCCCTGTCCTGTCCTTGGCAGCTTCTCAGGGTGATGAGAAGGATATGCTTCAGATAAAGCAAAGTATATTAAGAAGAGATTATTTTCTAACTCACTGATTGTAAAAAGTCAAATATGCACTGCCATGGAGGAGAAAATACCCTCTTTCCAAATGGTCAGGAAGGGGTATGACCAGGTGGTACCAGGGAATCACCCCAAAGCACCCAGAAGTACCAGGCAGGAAGAGACCTCTCAGTACTTTCTTTTCTTTCTTTTTTGTTTTGGGTTCTGGGTAAGTTCTTTTTTTAAATTTTTGTTTAAATTTTATTATTTTTTTTAATTTTAATTTTAATTTTTGGCTGTGCTGCACAGCACGTGGGATCTTAGTTCCCCAACCAGGGATCGAAGCCGTGCCCCCTGCATTGGGAGGGCGGAGTCTTAACCACTGGATTGCCAGGGAAGTCCCAAGTTCTCTTTTTTTAATTAGAGCATAGTTGATGTATGGTATTATATAAATTACGGGTGTACAGTACAGTGATTCATAATTTTTAAAGGTTATACTCCATTCATAGTATTATAAAATATTGGCTATATTCCCTGTGTTGTATAATATATCCTTGTAGCTTATTTTATACCTAATAGTTTAAACCTACCCTTATATTGCCCCTTCCCTCTCCCCACTGTTAACCACTAGTATGTTCTCTATATCTGTGAGTCTGTTTCTTTTTTGTTATAGTCACTAGGTTGTTGTATTTTGTAGGTTCCACATCTAAGTGATAGCAGACAGTATTTGTCTTTCTCTGTTTCAGTACTTTCTTGATTCCACAATGTACCTGATTCCTATTTCGCCTTCCATCCCTAGACAGAGGGCCCTCCATTTGAGTCCCTGCTCTCCCACCTCCTAGCTGGGTAATTAGACTCTGTAATCCTTTGTTTTTCTATCTGCAAAATGGCTATGTGAAGACTAAATGAGATGAAGCAATAAAGTATTTAGGATGGTCTTTGTTTTACAGTAAACACCCCACAAATGGAAGCTATGATTATGAAAAGAAAATTAATTTCTTTGTATACTATATAAGATGTGTAATTCTATACATATTGAGAGTTTCTTATATTGAGGCAAACCTGAACTGCATGAAGAGTGAGGTGTGTCTTTGTTTGCCAGATTCTCCAGCTTAAACCTGGGGAAAGCCCAATTTGCTTGATCTCCATCCACGGCCTGTGAGAAAATGATGGGACAATGTGTGGGATCTGGTGCTTTCTGGTAACTTCAACCACGACACCACTGCAGGCTTCCCTCTCTAACATTGCCTGATGACCAAGAAGGTCAAATCAGGCAGTAGATCTGAGAGCTGTCTGAGAAGTATAAAGTACTCTGCTTGCATCAGGAACTATCCTCACCTCTGTCTGACTATTTCTACACACGATTATATCAAGAATGTCTGCTCTGATGGGCACTTAACCCTAATATATTTCTCTTTCACGCCAAGAGAAAGAGCCTGGCGGATGGGGGGGCTTGTACTGATTCTCATCTAACAACGTTTCTGGAAATTCTATCCCCTTATATTTGTTAGAAGGATGTGCCTTGAATAGCCCGCCTTCTATGACAGGCTTTGCCTGTTTTCTCTCTCTGCTATCTTTTGCATGTTTCATACAAATCAGAACCTTCCTTCATCTTGAGAGACAGCGGGTAAAGCGGTGACCAACCAGGCTCTGGAGCAAGCCTGCCGGCATCTGCATACTGACCTCAAGCTCTCTGTGAGGATCCCTCATGTGGAGCGCCTGGACCAGTTCCCCGAGTGTAGTAAGCAGGCACTAGGTACTGTATCAGCAGGGTGAATAGAGGCAGGACCGTGTAATGGTTGAGGACACGGCCTCTACAGCCAGGCTGCCTGGCTTGGAATCCTGACTCTGCCACTTATTTCTGGCCAAACCTTCAGCAAGACACAACTTTTCTGTGCCTCAGTCTTCTGATTTGTACAAAAAGGGTAAGATAAAGAGCACCTACCCTATAGGGTCATAAGGATTAAAACATTTCACATGTTTGTTTGTTCATTAACTCACTCATTCAATATGCACTATGTGATCAATAAAATTAGCTCTTCTCTGTCAACAAGCCAACGGTTTCCATTCACTTTCCATTCCCAGACTGATGACAGCTTGTCCTTTTTTTAAAAAAATTATTGATTTACGGTGTTTCAGATGTACAGCAAAGTGATTCAGTTATACATATACATATATATGTACATATATATGTATATATACATTATATATATATACACATATATATACCTATTCTTTTCCTGACTTTTTCCCACCTTAGGTTATTACAAGGTACTGAATATAGTTCCCTGTGCTATACAGTAGGTCCTTGTTGTTCACCTATCATATATACTGTAGTGTGTATCTCGCTTGTCCTTTTCTCACATTGGCACCTCCTACTTTCAGTCCTGCCACCATAACTCAGACTTGCCCAGCTGCCACCCTATCGCCTGGAATTACAACAGTTCTTTCATTGTATGGATTTAGGGTAACTGGAGTAAGGCTGGGTATCTGCATTTTACCCCCCAGGGAAGCTGATCCAAGGCAGCCCTACAAACCAGGGAGGTCGACCTGCTACTTCCTTAGAGCTGGAGGGCACGGGCAGCTCACGTAAGTTCTTGGTCTTCTTGTATGTAAAAGGAGGATAAAATCCGCCTCCTAGGAGACTGTTTTGAGATTTGAATGTGTTGCCTCACTCCCTGGTGTCCGTCAAGTCTTTGCTCAGATGGCACCTTCTCAGGAAGGCCTTCTTGACCACCCTACTTAAAGCCAACCCCCCACCTCCTGCCTGCGCCTCCGTCCTCCTTCCCCACTTGGTGTTGCTTTTGTTTCTGGCAAGGCCACCTTCAAACCTGCTTCTTCTCAGATCCTCCTATGCTCTCTGGAGCTGTTTGTCTTCTCTGGGCCACCAAGCCGCCTTGCGGATCTATTTATCCACAGGAAACCCTGTCCCTTCTGAGCAATGAGAATGTTAGAGGAAGCTAATGGTATAACCTCCAAGATACACATCAAGAGAATGGGAAGGTACAGAAGCTATAGGAAAAGGCTAGGATGACACAGTAAAGGAAACGCTAACATTTGTAGAGTTTCTCAGCGGAAGGGTCTTTAGTGTGTTTTATTTCCAAGCTTTCTGGGCCCAACTATTCACTAACAGTGAAACACATTCTTTGTCTGCTGGTTCTGTACAACGTGGGTCCCCACAGAGTATAATTTAGCTCCTCTATCCTGGTAAAATCACGATGGCTCTGATTCTTTCTCCCTAAGTTCATAGCCTTTAATCTTAAACTGCCAAACAGAGGACCAATTACGCCCTCCCTTTCAGCAGCACGTGGGCCTCCAAACCCTCAAAAGATGATGGGCACACAGGACCCTCAACTGCATCCCCAGGACTATGTTTTCAGAGTGTGACTGAGCTAAGAAGGCCATTGCCTGGGCATCAGCTGCTCTGGGATCATACATGGCTCTTGGGGGGGTGGGGGCGGGGGCCCGGAACTGAGAGAAGACCGTGAGAGGAAGGTTTCTGATATTCACTCCAACAGCAGACAAAGGCCACTGAGCAACTTTCTCCCAGATGCTACAGGAATGCGCCTTAGTACCACTCATAGCAGTCTGATGACAAACTCATCTTTAATAATTTATAATTTGGAATTAATTATAAGACACTGGAGCCAACACAGCCGACGTTGATAATAAACCATTCATGATCTTTCTGGGAAGGTGGAAATGTATTTGCCCAGCAATCCCCAGGAACAAGCCCCAGTGGATACTTTTCTGATCAGTTTAGAAAAGAATTGATTAAAAAATAGCATATGCATTGCCGGACTTCCCTGGTGGCGCGGTGGTTAAGAATCCGCCTGCCAAAACAGAGGACACGTGTTCGAGCCCTGGTCCGGGAAGATCCCACATGCCACGAGCAGCTAAGCCCGTGCACCACAACTACCGAAGCCCGCGCGCCTAGAGCCCGTGCTCCACAACAAGAGAAGCCACCGCAGTGAGAAGCCCACGCACCGCACCGAAGAGTAGCCCCCATTCGCCGCAACTAGAGAAAAGCCCGCACGCAGCAACAAAGACCCAATGCAGCCAAAGATAAATAAATAAATTAATTAATTAAAAAAAAAAAGATTGGGATTAATTCCTTTAAAAAAAAATAGCATACACATTGTAAAGTTCCCTACCACAATGCCTTCAAAATTCTTTGAAAAGGAAAAAGATGTTCACCCGTTTAAAAAAAAAAAACTTGCATGTTTCTAAAGGAGACACTTGAAAACCAGGAAAAAGCATCACCTTCTTTTTTAAAAAAATCAAATAAAATGGCACAGCAGAAGTTCACATAAAATGCCCAAAGATGTTTCTTTTCAAGAGAACTCAGGCTGAGTGAAAGACATTCTTGGATTCTGAGCTTTGGCTGGTTACCTAGGTTGCAAAGGATACCGAAAGAGACTCACACCGGGAATTCTCACTTAGAACGCCAGTCAAGGAAAAGTTCATAATCCTTTCAGATTTTAAATTCTCTGTGTCTGTGCGGAGGAAAACCATTTAGTAGTTTGGACAACTGGAAAAGATTAGACCAGACTTTGCCTATAAAGATGTGGGTTATACTCTTCAAAGACAGAGGGAAATGGCTTTTTAGGCTACAGTGCTATTCTTTTTGAAACTGTGGTTATACGAAGTCTGCTGGTTGTTTAATTAGAGTGGAAATTGATACATAGAAAAGCACACCAACTGAATCTACAGTATTAGCCTGATATTCATAATCAACATATGATTACTCAAAATTGACCAGATTTGAAATCTATTAAGATTTCTTATTTATTAGTATGTGCTCACAGTTATTGCTTTATTTTAAGGAAACATGAAACGCTTAATGATTAATATAACAATTTCAAAAGATTTTTCATACAGATTGGACTAGACTCTGTGGTCTTTACAGAACGATCATTACTTAGTTAATCAACTCAGCACACTGAACATTTTCCAGCCACCTGAAACTCCCAAGTATTGGGTGAATTTTTTGCCAATTAATTATCAATTACAACATCATGAAACATTAGCACAAAAATAGGAATAATGAAATTTAATTATACATTATTCTTCAAAGTTGCTGCAAATACTATACAAGACTGATTCTGATTAATAATTCATTCAGCAATAAAGTATCAGGAAAGATAATTATGCAGTGCCACAATCCTCACACTGATTTCTATAATTACAGATTATAACAGTGTTAGCAATTTAAAAGGTTAGAGAGCTGTGGTAATTTGCTATGTCATCCTCAGCTATATTAATGTCTCTCTTTGAGCGCCAAAGATAATTGAAAATATAATAATGGACCAAATCAGATGGCTTGCCCAAGCTCTCCACACCAAAACATCTCCAACCTGAGTACATTAGTAAAGTCAAGTCCTTGATAATTAGCCTCTTTCATTATTTAAGTAGTCCCACTACTCATTCGGTTTATAGCTAACTGAAGAGAGAAAATACATAGGTATATGTGCCAAAATATGCAAACACAGAAACATAAGCTATAGAAAAGATACAACATGGAGACAACTACATTTGGTATATAATTTAAATCTGGCATGACTATGAAAAAAATGTCTGTATAATTACCGCTCAGGTAGTTAGACCTGCCAAGGAACCCACATAATGAAAGCTGAGTCTCTGTCTTTGGTAATATAGTTGAGTACATAGCACATGAAGACATACAAAGTTTATCAAATTATCCTCTCTGGGTTGTTTATATATCGTGACACACCAAACTACTCTTGCCTTGTAGTTCTATTATACCCTGAGAATGAAAATAGACACATCCCACTAGGAACACTTACTCTGTTCTGCTTACAGTCCTTGAGGAAAATACCTGGCTAGTAATTGATAGCCTCTTTCCATACACAATATTTAAATGAAATTGTCACCTGGGGAGAAGCCCAAGTAAACAAAACATACAGATCTACACATAAAAATCACTTTCTTCTCTGCTTTCACTGATATTTTTGGAAGAGATGTACCGTAAGACATTGTGGCTTTCCTCTCCTGGGTGCCTTAAATATTCGACTAATTTCAAGTCTGGCTCATACGGAGGAATAGATGGAAAATTCACTGGGACTAAAATCTTAAGCATCATTTAAATGAGCTCCTAGCAGAGTCTTTCGTGTGTCTTGCTGGGAAAGGGAGTTCCTCCTTCTAGAGTATGCCAGGGTCTGGATTCAAGATTTCATTACAGCCGACCCCCCCAAAAGATGCTACAAGGAGACACGGTAAAAAAAAATGCAAAGTTTCATTCTAGTGCTAGAAGGGTCTTGTAGATCCTTTGATTGAATTTGCTCCTTTTACAATTGTGGAAATCTAGTAAGTCTTGAGTAAATCAAAGCGATTTACTCCAGACCACAGAACCATCAGGAACAGACAGAGGAGAACCCACGTGTTTCTGACTCCCAGGTTTCTACTGCATTGTATTAAAGAAAATTCAGGAGGAGGAGGGCCATGGGGAAGAATACGGAGACAATTTTTTTTTGTTCCAAAACTCAGCCCTTTTCTTTTCTTTTCTTCTTCTTTTTTTTTTTTTTGCGGTACGCGGGCCTCTCACTGTTGTGGCCTCTCCCGTTGCAGAGCACAGGCTCCGGACGCACAGGCTCAGCGGCCATGGCTCACGGGCCCAGCCGCTCCGTGGCATGTGGGATCCTCCCGCACCGGGCCACAAACGCGCGTCCCCTGCATCGGCAGGCGGACTCTCAACCACTGTGCCGCCAGGGAAGCCCTCAGCCCTTTTCTTTACAGTTAATTTCCACAAGGGTGAGAAGTATAAGACTGGGGGTGGGTAGAGGAAGAGTGTTAAGAGTATAAAGAATTTTACACTGAACACCTATATACCCACATCTAGATGTGACAGTTAACATTTTATTATGCTCATTGCACTACATATCTACCCATCTATACCCATTCCTCTATCCGTCTATCAATCCATCTAAGTGCATATCGAAGTAAATTGCAAACATCGGCACACCTTCCCCTAAATACTTTAACAGGCATATATCATTTGCCGGAGTTCAAGATTTGTTCATAGTTTTTCTCTTCTGAGGTATAATTTACATACAACGAAATGTACAAATCCTTTCGCACTCACTGAGTTTTGATAAATGTAGATACCTGTGTAATCTGAACCTTATCAAACTCCAGAACATAATCATCACCCCAGAAAGATTCCGCATCCCAGTTAATCCTCCGCCACGTCTGCCAAAGGCAACCACAGCTCTAATGTTTTTCTAACATAGACTAATTTTGCCTGTCCTAGAACGGCTGAATTTTGAAACTATTAAAGGCCTCCTTTGACACTTAAGTGGCTAAATGTTGTTCTGTTTTCCTTCTCTGGGTCAACAAACGCTTCTTGAGCACTTACAACAAGCCACACACACTGGAAGCCAGTAACAACAAAATAATCATTTCGTTAAATCTGGAAAATAACTTCAATGGTGGTGAGAACTGTGGGATTAATTATATCTGAAGGGCGATTTGGACTTACAGCCAAAAGGGAAGCCACACACCACACCCTGGGTCTGTTACTCATTTGGAAACTTGCTGACTCTTCAACAGAAAAATAAAACCCATACCCATGCCCAGTGAAAAACGAGGGCTCTGCAGGATCCTTGGAGTAAATCTGAAAAATGAGGAGGCTTTTTTAAATGCCCATCTCCATCAGCTCGGTGCTTTGTGTCCACCTAGAGGGGTGCGATAGGGAGGGTGGGAGGGAGATGCAAGAGGGAGGAGATATGGGGACATATGTATATGTATAGCCGATTCACTTTGTTATACAGCAGAAACTACACACCACTGTAAAGCAATTATACTCCAATAAAGATGTTAATAAATAAATAAATAAATAAAATGCCCATCTCCAGACCGATGTTCCTGCTCTATGATGAAGATGGATGGTCACCGTGTGCCAAGCCGTAACCCATAAGGATATAGCCCCTCATTTTATAGAACTGTTAAACCAGGAAGGAGGCTGCCAAAGGAGCCCCAAACCTCCTTGTTTATTTTCTTTTCACCTAACTGTGGGTAGTGAGTGGATTAGGCCTTTTTTCTTTTTTCCCTCCAGCAGCTGAATGATTGCCAAGGAGAGACACCCTTAGCAGACAAAGCATTCGGTCACTTCTTTCTGCAAGAGCTCAACAATGGCACACTTCACAAATCAGTCACTAAAATGGAATTATAATATTTTATAGAAACTCCAATGCTCTTTAAAAATTCTTCATTAACTCTTGTTAACGGACTGATTGTGTCCCCTCAAAAAAAAAAAAAAAAAAAAGTTGATGCCCTAACCTCCAATACCTGAAAATGTAACCTTACTTGAAAATAGGGTCATTGCAGATGTAAATAGTTAAGATGAGGTCACACTGGGGTAGGGTGGGACCATACGTTAATATGACTGGTGTTTTTATAAAAGGAACTTCATGGGAAGGTAGAAGAGAACACCACGTGAAGACGGAGGCAGAGATTACAGTGGTGCTTCCACAAGCCAAGGAATGTCAAGGATTGCTGGCCATCAACAGAAACTAGGAAGAGGCAAGGGGGGATCCTTCTCTACGGGTTTCAGAGGGAACATGGCCCTGCAGACACCTTGATTTTGAACTTCTAGCAACTGGAACTGTGAGACAATAAATTTCTGTTGTTTTAAGCTAACCCGCTTGTGGTATTTTGTTACAGCAGCCTTCGGAAACTAATACAATCCTAAAGATTTTTTTTTCCTTTTCGGTAATTTTTAAAAAACGGAAGCATAATTCACATGCAGAGAAGTGTTATCAACCATAAGAGGACACTCCAATGAATTTTTTTCAAGTGAACAGACCCGTGTAAACACCAGCCAGATCAAGAACATGACCACACCCAGAAGTCTCCTTCATGCCTGGTCCCATTCACTATCTCCATCAAGATGACCGCCATTTTAACTTCCTCCACCATAGATTAGTTTTGTCTCCTTTTTAACTTTAAATATTTGGGAAAATATACTACTTTTTTGGGGTGTGTGTGTGTCTGGCTTCTTTTGCTTCTTATGTTTGTGGCATTCATCTATGTTGTATGTAACACTGGTTTCTTCTGAAGACGATCTTTAAAATAGCATTAAATTATTTTTGGTTCGTTTTGGTTGGTCCAAATTTCAAAAGGTACAAATGGTATACAGTGCAAGTTTTCAAAATCTCCCCTTCCCTGCTTCCCAATCACACAGCTCCATTTCTTAGAGGCAACTCATGTTAACTGTAGATCCTTCTAGAAGAATTTTATGCCTATTTAAGCAAAGATATACACATTTATAGATACCCTCTTTCTCCTTTTTTACACAAAACCTAACGTATTATACCACTATTAGTTACCTTGCTCTTTCACTTAAAAATGTATCTTGGACTTCATCCCATACAAACACGTAAAAGCTTCCACATCCTCACTTTTTGCTTACATAGAATTCAACTATAAAAATACAGTATAATGTATATAACCAATTCTCTATTCATAGCCATTTGGCTTGTTGTCAGTCTTGTGTTATTATAAACAAGGCTGCAATGTGTAACCTTGTAATTTTGCACATCCACATATTTTCCCTATGGCTGATGGGAATATAAGCATTAAAAGGATATAAGCTTTTGTAGTTTTTGTTTTTAAAGATTTACTTT
The DNA here is from genome assembly GCF_000442215.2 of Lipotes vexillifer. Lineage (NCBI taxonomy): Eukaryota > Metazoa > Chordata > Mammalia > Artiodactyla > Lipotidae > Lipotes > Lipotes vexillifer. The sequence continues at coordinate 979,642 of NW_006793169.1, forward strand.
TTATTTATTTATTTAATTAATTTATTTTTGGCTGCGTGGGGTCTTAGTTGCAGCACGCGGGATCTTGTTGTTGTTGTTGTTGTTGAGGCATGCGGGATCTTTCATTGCGGCGCGTGGGCTCTTCGTTGAGGCATGCAGACTTCTCTCCAGCTGTGGCGTGTGGGTTTTTCTCTTCTCTAGTTGTGGTGTGCGGGCTCCAGGGTGCTTGGGCTATGTAGTTTGAGGCACGTGAGCTCTAGTTGACGCGCTGAGTTCAGTAGTTGTGGCTGGCACACTTAGGTGCCCCGTGACATGTGGCATCTTAGTTCCCTGACCAGGGATCAAACCCGTGTCCCCTGCATTGCAAGGTGGATTCTTTACCACTGGACAATCAGAGAAGTCCCAGCTTTTGTAGTTTTGATATTGCCAAATTGTTCTCCATCTAGATTGTACCAATTTAAACTCCTGCCAGCAATGTGCAAGAGTACCTCTTTCTCCATAGTCTTGCTAATAGATTGTGTTATCAAACTGTAAAAAAAAAAAAAAAATCTGCCTGTTTGGTAGGTAAAAATAGTATCTCATTATACTTTTAATTTGCATTCATTTTTTATAAACAAAGCTGGATATATTTAATATGTTTATAAGCAGCTACTTATATGCCCTGTTCCGTAAATTCTCTGTTAATAACCTATTTTTTTCCCTATTGCATTGATGGTCTTTTTTTCTTAGTGTCTTGTAGAGGCTCTTTACATATTAGAGAAATCTGCCCTTTCTCTTATATGAGTTGCAAAATATTTTTCCTAGTTTTTCACTTGTCGTTCACCTTTTTACACAGTGGTGTTTGCCCCTCAGAAATTTTTCATTTTAATGTAATTGGATTAACTTTATGGTTTTCTTTTTATGGCTTTTAGCTTTTATATCATACAGCGAAAGGCTTTTTCCACTTGTGAATATAAACGATTTCCCCCTAAATTCTTTTAGTATTTTTAGTTTTTGTTTTTTTTTTAAATTATTTATTTATTTATTTATGGCTGCGTCAGGTCTTCGTTGCTGCGTGTGGGCTTTCTCTAGTTGCGGCTTGCAGGGGCTATTCTTTGTTGTGGTGTGTGGGCTTCTCATTGTGGTGGCTTCTCTTGTTGCGGAGCACAGGCTCTAGGCGTGTGGGCTTCAGTCACGCAGGCTCAGTAGTTGTGGCTCGCAGGCTCTAGAGCACAGGCTCAGTAGTTGTGGTGCACGGGCTTAGTTGCTCCGTGACATGTGGGATCTTCCCAGACCAGGGATCAAACCCGTGTCCCCCACATTGGCAGGTGGATTCTTAACCACTGCACCACCAGGGAAGTCCTCTAGGTTTTTTTCTTAATGTAAGTCTTTGATTCATTTAGAATTCATCTTGGTATAAAATATTAGCTATCAATAAACTTCATTTTTTCCAGACAGCTATTATTGTCATCCCAGCACCATTTATTGGACGGTACAGTTTAACTGCACTGATCTGAGATGGCTTCTTTAATGTAAACTAAATTTTCATATGTATTTGAGATTATTCCTGGACTCCACATTCCACCATGGACCTATCTGATTAATACCCTAACTCAAATATATAAATATATTTGTAACATATTTTAATATCTTAAAAGCAATTTTCTCTCATTGTTTTCTTTTTTTTAATTCTAGACTATTCCTAATTAAAAACATTTTTTTTCCCACATGAACTTCAGCATCAGCTTGTTTGGTTACAAACAGTTCTGTTGTTATTTTTACTTGGATTGTGTTAAATCTGTGATGTTTAGACTTTCTATACAAGAACATGGATTGCCTTTCCACTTATTTACATCTTTTCTTTTATTCCTCTGCATCTCGGGGGAATTAAAAAAGTTTCACCTATTAATATGAATAAAGATTTATATCTTACAGATTCTTTGTGGAGCTCAATACTTGTGTTTATGTGCATAATGTATTTATGTGTATATTTACATTTATATTTGGACTTTTCTTTTTTTTCTACCATTATATCTTCTAACTAGCTGTTGATCTTGTATATGAATAATGTCATTTTTACATAATAAATTAGTACTCAGCCACCTTTACTGAGTTCTGTTATTGTTTGTAACAATTTTCCAGTTGATTCATAGAAACAAGCATACAATCCAAGTATACGGGCATATCACCTGCAAATTACAAATAGAGTTCGACCTCTTCCTTTTGACTTTCTATGTTTTTAATTTCTTTCTCTAGTACTGCACTGGCTAGTACATTCAGGACAATGTATGATGTTAAGCACCCTTGTCTTCATCCTTTCTGACATGACATGGCTTCTAGTGTTTCCTTCTCAAGCACGATGCTCAACTTTTGATGTGATACATATATTTTATCATGTTAAGGAGATACCATCATTTCTTACCTTATAACGTGTTTTTTAAAAAACTTTATTTATTTTTGGCTGCGTTGGGTCTTTGTTGCTGCACGCGGGCTTTCCCTAGCGGCGGCGAGTGGGGGCTACTCTTCATTGTGGCGCATGTGCTTCTCATTGCGGTGGCTTCTCTTGTTGCAGAGCACAGGCTCTAGGCGTGCGGGTTTCAGTAGTTGTGGAGCGTGGGCTCAGTAGTTGTGGCTTACGGGCTGAGTTGCTCCGTGGCATGTGGGATCTTCCCAGACCAGGGCTCGAACCTGTGTCCCCTGCATTGGCAGGTGGATTCTTATCCACTGCGCCACCAGAGAAGTCCCTTTAAAGTGTTTTTTAAATGAAAAATGGATGTTGAATTACATCAATATCTTTGCAGCATCTATGAAGATGATCAAATGAGTTTTTATAAAGTTCTATTAATATGATAAATTGGGGGCTGGGATTGAAATAAATTATTGCTCCCTGGAAGCTCATGATCCAAACTCATCTCATACAACTCTCCCATCAGTTGGTCATATTCAAGATTTGTCCTATTGTAGCTCTACGCTGTTGTATGTGCAGTATCCACACAACACGTGCCCTTGCCACTCTTCTCTGGCAAACACCTGTTCATCCTTCAAGAATAATCTCAAATGTCAGTTCCTCCGGTTACTTCCCGACTCCTGCAGGCACAGTTGAGAGATTCTTGCTCAAGCTTCCCCAGCTCCCCAGTCATATCACTAACACAGAATCACTCATGTGTCTGTCTGCCACGCAGAGCAAGTCCCTCAAGGGCAGAAACCATACTTTTTTTCTTTTTTCTTTCCTGTATCATAATGCCTGAAACAGAGTTGGCTACTCAGTACATGTTTTCACTCGCTCAATCAATACTGACCGTATATCCCCCCCACCCCCCACGTACAGTACATGATGTCATGCGTTGTTCTAGGTGCCTGAGGAGACAGCCAGGAACCCAGCAAAGTCGTGCTGTCAAGGAGCTTATGTTCTATTGGGGGAGACGGCAATATACAGACAGATAAATAGATTCCTGATCAAATGTGCTAAAGGGAAAAAAATAAGGCAAGGCAAGAGAACTGAAGGCTGAGAACAGAGGTCCTGCTTTAGACAGTGTGGTCACAGAAGGGCTCACTGAAGCAGATTCTAACTGAAGTGAGAGAGTAAACTATGCAGGTATCTGGGAGAAGAGCCTGCCTGACAGAGTAAACAGCTACCCAGAACCTGGAAGATGTGGCCAGAAGGCTGCCGAGGTAGTCAGGGCAGTGAAAGGTGTGCATTCAGGGCAGGAGTCTGGGTTTTATTCTAAGTGCTATGGGAAGCCAAAGCAGGCAAGTGAGAGAATCTGATTTTTATTTTTTTATTTTTATTTTTATTTATTTATTTTTTTGTGGTACGCGGGCCTCTCACTGTTGTGGCCTCTCCCGTTGCGGAGCACAGGCTCCAGACGTGCAGGCTCAGCGGCCATGGCTCACGGGCCCAGCCGCTCCGCGGCATGTGGGACCTTCCCGGACCGGGGCACGAACCCGTGTCCCCTGCATCGGCAGACGGACTCTCAACCACTGCGCCACCAGGGAAGCCCTGATTTTTAGTTTTAAAAGATGCCTTGGGCTTCTCTGTGGGAAGTGGGTTGTTGTGCCGTCAGAATGGAAGCATGCTGGTGGGCTCTTGCAGCAACCGAGGTGAGCAAGGATGATGGACCAGTCTAGAGAGGGAGCAAGAGAAGCGGTGACAAGTGGCTGAACCTGGCACATATCTGGAAGGTAGAGGTGATGGGACTTGCTAGTGGATTGATGTGGGATGTGAGAGAATGAGTTAAGGATGCTTTCAAGGATTTCAGCTTAAGTGACCAGATGAATGGGGGGTGTCATTTACTGAAATGGAAAACCTCAGGGGAGGATCAGGTGTGGCGGGTGAGTGGAGAACAAGGGTTGCTTTTGGATGTGCTAAGTATGGGGACAGCATATTAGACAGCCCTACGGAGATATTATATAAGCATCTGAACACAGAGGTTGAGATTCAGGGCAGGGTTGATTTTAGAGATATAAATTTGAGAGGCGTTAGGGTGGAGATGGTATTTAAAAGCCGCAGTACTGGGTGAGATCACCCAGGGAGTAAGGTCATATGGGTTGAATGAGTGAATAAGTAAGTTTGTGTGCAGGAAGGCACCTGTTAATAGGGTCATCTAATCTGACTCTACAGAAATTGGATGAAGAAATAATACACAGAGGGATGAGAGTGCACAGGTGAAATTTCCTCCCTGTCTAGGTGGCCAATTCGGATTTTTTTCCTTGCACTCTCAAGGAAATACAGCCTGTATCCCAAATTACTTGGGGACAAAGTGGATCACAGAACTCTCTGGAACAAGTTTCCATTGCTCAGCAGGTGGGTAAGGTGTGTCAACCTTCTACAGGCTGCTTGGGAACTAAGCACCTCTGTGGGTGAGCACCCTGTCATAGCATGAGGTACAGGCTAGAATCAATAAGAGTGAGTCCTTCTGGAAAGAAAAGAGATTTAACAGATGTACAAAATGTATTTCAAATTAGAAAGGGGAGAAAAGATCACAAATCCAACATCTGTAGACACCCTTTATGTGCAACATGTCTCTACTGAAGAAACAGGCAGGCAACCTTCCACAACTAAGATACAGTAATCTTTGCCATAAACCCAGGATAAGTTTTGTAGAATTTGAGATAGTGAAGCTGTATTTCTCAGAAGTCAAAAGCAGGTCAGTGGGTCCACCAGACTCTTTCGGTTACTTCAAATATATTACCCCAAACCAAGAGCTTCTCAGGCTCATAGGAGTATAATCACATTTAAAAATACGAAAAAGGATGGTGATGTAAGAGATATCCACTGTGAAAATTTCTTTTGCATACTTGCTAATATTTCTTTTTAAGTATGCAGAGTTTTGTCTATCTCTTGTTATTTTGCTTTTTAATCATGAGGCATTAAAAACTGGCATTTAAAGTCTGCAGCTTCTTTCGACTTTCTTGATCTCCATTCATTCCATCCTGTTCCAGGCTTTTTCTACTTAAAAATCATCAACACCTGGTTTATATCTCCTCCCCTGCCACACTGTGATCACAAATATTCTTCCTATCTCTGTGGAATCCTCAAAATAGGAAATAAAGACCCCAAATAAAATCTCATTATCTTGTGCTTTCTCAAGTGTCCTATCTAGGTCCCAAAGAGATAAAGCTTTGTTCTAGAATTATTGTTAACTGCTGGTGAGAGCCAGTCTCCTCTACTCTTAGCTGCTGAAACGACATAAATCACTGCGTTGATTTCTGGGTGTCTTGAAATAGACTCAAAGAAGAGCCAAGTTACTTTGAACTTTGGAAAGATGGGAAGATTCATTCGTGCATCCAGGAAATGTTTAGTGAGTCTACCCAATGCCAGCCACTCAGCTAGGTGCTGGGTCACAGCACAAATAAGCCTTTGAACGTATAATATAGTGGATGACCAGGCAGATAGATATCATGCCAAAAGGCTGTTGCAGGGGGTACTTCAGCATGCCATCAAGCACAGATGGGACCCTTCCCAGCAATGACAATGCCAGAACTGAATTCTAAATGACAAAGTAGGAGTTATTTAAGAGAATGGGGAGAGGAAGATCAACTAAAATTTGCAAGGAAGAGTCAACTAATATTTGTAGATCCCTAACTATGTTTTCTTTCTTAAGCCTGATGCTAGGTATACAAAGATGAATCTGGTGTACCTCATTCCAGTAAGAAGACATAGTAGCGATTTTCAGATTTCTAAGGAGCAAAGTAGAAAAACACCAGACTTTACTGGGTGGCCCTATGAATGATATCAACAGAGAAGGTACTGTAGAGGGGGCTGCTGGAGAGTTGATTCAATAGAGACTCTTTCAAATATTTTCTCCACTGACCTAGAGAGATGCCTTTGTGAAAAAGATCTACTTTATGGACATTCAGAAATGGACTGATCAGAAATACTAGAATCTTCCCAATTACGACTACAAGTGAGCTTAGGCATGTTTTTTTTTTTTTTTTTTTTTTTTTTTTTTGGGCATGACTTTTAATGGCAGTTAAGAGAATGTGGGTATCAGGTAACTGAGCCTTTTAATATTAACATGAAAATATGACCCTGACCATTAGCATCTCCAAGCAAAGATGGTCTGTGCCATCACCTATATTCTGCCAGCCTGGGGGCAGCCCTACATTTAAATTTTTTTTTTAATTTTTAGAATTATTTTTTACATTTAAACAATTGGAGTACAGTTGATTTATTGATACAATATTATGTTAGTTTCAGGTGAATCACAGCAAAGTGATCCAGTTATATATATATGCTCTACTCTTAGCTGCTCAAACTACATAAATCACTGTGTTGATTTCTGGGTGCCTTGAAACAGACTCAAAGAAGAGCCAAGTTATGTGGAACTTTGGAAAGATGGGAAGATTCAGTCATTCATGAATCCAGGAAATGTTTTATATATATATATATAAAACATTATTTTCCAGTATAGGTTATTACAAGATATTGAACATTGTTCCCTGTGCTACACAGTAGATTCTTGTTGCTTATCTATTTTATGTACAGTGCTGTGTATCTGTTAATCCCATACTCCTAATTTATCCCCCTCCCCCCTCTTTCCCCTTTGGTAACCATAAGTTTGTTTTCTATGTCTGTGAGTCTGATAGATTCATCTGCATTATTTTTTAGATCCCACATATAAGTGATATCATGTAATATTTGTCTTTCTCTGTCTGACTTACTTCATTTAGCATGATAACCTCTAGGTCCATCCAGCAGCCCTACATTTTTATGGCTTGGTGCTTCTACTTCAGAAGCTAGAGACTCCTTAAACCCTGCCAGGAACTCAACAGATACTGAAGACCAAAAAAAAGGTTAATAAGAACCCTATAATGGATCAAAAACAGTCCCAAGGGCTTCCCTGGTGGCGCAGTGGTTGGGAATCTGCCTGCCAATGCAGGGGACGCAGGTTCGTGCCCCGGTCCGGGAAGATCCCACATGCCGTGGAGCGGCTGGGCCCGTGGGCCACGGCTGCTGAGCCTGTGCATCTGGAGCCTGTGCTCCGCAGACGGAGAGGCCGCGACAGTGAGAGGCCTGTGCAAAAAAACCAAAAAACAAAAAATAAAACAGTCCCAAGATAAGTAGACAGTATGGAAAGGAGAAATTTATGTTAAACACACTAGAGTAGTGACTCTCCAAGGCAGGCATGCACTGGGAGTGGGAGACACATGTCTGAAAGAGGCTTCCTGACCTACGTTAATCTTATATCACAAACTACAGCCATTGTGCTGCTGCTGGGGATGTACACAAGAAGAGTGAGTCATCCCTCTAGGGATTTGGATTAAAAAAACTCAAGAAAACAACACATTAGAACATCCCTTTGTACACTTTGCAAATATTTCACCTATTGTGCTTTACGGGTGACAAAGGTGACTGGTTTTTACATGATAATTACAAGAATGCAGGGAAGGGTGACCTCAAGACCAAGCAAGTCATTAGCATGAGGCCAAGTCCAGGCCTTGACAAACTGGTCTTGTTGTTTTTACAAATCTTTATTCTTTGGGTGCTTTGAGGAAGTAACTGGGGCTGGGGTAGTGGGAAGGGCCTGCAGTATAGACAGACAGGTTCCTCTCCCAGTGCTGGTGAGAATCCAGCGTCAGCTAGAACTATACTGGCACATCTATGGTCTACCCTAGGAATGCCTGAAGCAAGCAAAGGCTCTTCCAGAGAAGTCCCCCTTCCCTCCTTCTGTCTTCTGGATATCAGTGCTCTTCTGCTGGACAGAATCTCTTACTTTGCACCTCATTTTCACAAATCATTTCTCCCTTCCCTTCTATTCTTCTCACCCTCCAGTTTCCTTGGTAAAGCTGAGCACCTTTGTGTGTTTAGAGCTCACATTAGTTTTCAGAAAGTTGTAACCGACTTATAACCTCTTCTGACATTCCTAGGAGTATTTATATTCTAATTGAGGGTGAATTTAAGTTAATAGATAATTGTGGACTTTCACATGGGTGGGAAAGAAAGGCCCTGCCACCAGTGCCTACTATATTCACACCACTAACCCCTGCAGGTGAGCGGCCCTGAGCTCTCACAAGCAGCCTTTAAAACAGAACTTGGATAGAATGCTGGCACTCCACTTTATTTTTTAAAAGTTATAGCTCTCTGGGCTAGCAAACACGATCTTAGGGAATTGATTGTCAAAGGTTCCATATCTCTTGGTATCTAATGGGCTAGTCTAGGAGCTCCCTTGAAAGATTCTTGGTAAGTCTCTCCTTGGTATTAAAGATTACACATAAAACCTGAAGCAAACAGAGCATCTCTCTAGACAACAGGAGGCTGGACTCATATTCCATGTTCATTGCTGACTTCTGTGTGGCCCCTAAATATTCAGTCATAGCTTCTCTGTGGCATAATCCAGGAAGTAAAGATATAATAGCTGAGATTAGGTTCAGGCTTAAGTCTTCATGCTGACATGCATGTTATCACATGTTACTGTACATTTGCTCCAGCCAGGAAGCAGGACAAAGGAAAGATCTTTGGTACGAACGTAACACAAGAACTCCATGCTCATCTGCCATTGCTACAGTTCCTATGAAAGATCATGAACCTGGGGGTCCAAGACTGAAGAAACAATGGTTTCTTGGGAATTAAAGGTTGAGGTAAACATTTCTAAAATGTGCAAAGAAGTTAATTTTGAAAATTTGCTGCTCATTTGTTATAACTTCAGAGTTTCAATTTTAATTATTTAAAAAATTCCCTCTAACAAACACACTTTCTGAATGACTACTGCCTCATCATTAGCAGCCACTTGAAACCTTGGCCCTCTGAGCGATTCTTATGAGTATATCTTAATGGGCATCCATTGAGCTACTGTTTCACCTGGGAGGAAGCTGAAGGATACGAGTTCAATTTTTGGCTCTAATACTTATCAGATCTTTATATTTAAAACAGTTCTTGTTGACCTTCAAATGCTTTTTCTGTAAAAGGTGGTAAATAATACCTAGCTTTCAGGGTTCTTGTGAGGACTGAGTTAATACATGTAAAACTGCAGAACTCAGAAGTTCCTTCTGTTATTATCCACAGAGTCCAGAGTGAGCGCAAAAGAGCTATTTACAGCTATGAGGCCATCTGAGTGAGAAATGATGAGAATCCCAACTCCCTGTGCCCCATCTCAGTGGGATTCAATCACTCCTCAAACATCTATCGACTCCGTCCGTGCCAAACACTATTTTAGGTTTTGGAGACACTGTTATTATATTGAACATGACAGACAAGGTCCCTACATTCTCAGGTCTTATATTCCAGTCAGGGGAGGCAGATACTAAACACATAAATAAATAAACGGTACATTATCAAATAGTGATAAGTGCTATGATAAAAGCAAAATAGGGTGATATGTTTGGGAGCCACTGGGGGCTACGTAGAACAGGGCTCTCTGAGGTCATGACATTTAAACAGAGGTCTGAGTGATATGAAGGAGAGAGCCACATGAAGGTCTATGGTAACTGATTCCACGGTGGTCTGCAGGAACCCCTTGGGATCCTGAGACTGTTTCAGAAAGTCAATGAAGTCACTACTGTTTTCATAATACTAAGATACTATTTGTTTTTTTCACACATTGACATTTGCATTGATGGTGCAAATGTAACAGTGGGTAAAACTGCTGGTGCCTCAGCATGACACAGGCAGTGGCCCTGACTGTATTAGTTCTTCACCACCAGACATGCACAGTAAAACAAAATGCTAGTTTCACTTAAGAATGTACTTGATCAAGCAGTAAGAATTATTATTTGTATTAAATTTACATTAAATCTCAACATTTGAGTACACGTCATTGTAACATTCTGTGTGACAAATACGCATAAAGAAGTTTTGTTGCACACTGAGGTACAGTTGTTGTCTCAAGGAAAAAATATCTGTGGTGTTGTCTGAGTTGCAAGTTGAATGACAACTTTCGTGGAACAACATTTTTACTCGAAAGAATGCCTGATGAACAATGGTTATTCAGATTTAGGTATCTGGCTGATATTTTCTTGAGAATGAAAAAGGTAAGCTGTTACTTCAAGGAAAACAACTGGCAGAATTTGTTGCCAATGATAAAATTCAAGCTTCTACAAAGCAGATTTTTTGAAAATGTGTATCTACTACTATGAGCTTGACAGCTTCCCCAAACTTAAAAACTTTTCTGATGCGATTGGTGGTAATTTTAACATGTGAACTTTCTGGACATTGTAAAATGAAATCTGTCACCATTCTGAAGATCTGTATAACTCAGTAAATCAATATTTTCCAAATAACCAGTCATGGACTTAAAAAATCATGCTTTGGTAATAGATCCATTCAATATGCAAAGCAGACCAATGCATTTTAATGTAACGGAGTAGGAAAAGTTCATTGATATGGTTTTAGATTCTGCATGGCAACTAACCTTTAGGAAGTTACCATTTGTCAACTTTTGATGCAGTATCAAAGAAGAGCATCCACAACTGTTTGAAAAGACTACTAAAATGCTCCATCCTTTCCCAACTATGCATCTGTGTGAGGTGTAATTTCATCTAATGTAACCAAAACATCATATAACAACAGACTGAATACTGAAACATATATTAGAATCCAACTATCTTATACAAGGGTCTTCTATTATGCCAGACATTTAAGAGATTTGGAAAAATATAAAGCAATGCCATTCTTCTCACTATTGTTTTTGTCTTGAAAGGTTTCGTTTTTTCAGAAAGATATGTTATTTATGTTAACATGTAAGTGGGCTTATTATTTTTATTTTTAAATTAACTAATAAATACTTTAAATGTTCAGTCTTAATTTTTAATAAGGTAAGTATATATGGATAAAACCCAAATAAACAAAAGCTCTTTGGGGTTCTTAGCAATTTTTAAGAGTATAAATAAAGGGGACTGTATAGCACAGGAAACTCTACTCAATATTCTGTAATGACCTATATCGGAAAATAATCTTAAAAAAGAGTTGATATATGTATATGTATAACTGATTCACTTTGCCGTACAGCAGAAAGTAACACAACATTGTAAATCAACTATACTCCAATAAAAATTTTTAAAAAAAGAAGTGTAAAGGGGTCCTGAGACCAAAAATTTGAAAACCACTGGTCTCAGAATAAGGCAGATTAAACAATAAAGTTTAAATTTATTTAAGTATTGCACAAATTTGGTTAGATTTATTCTTAGGTACTTAAAAATTTTGTTGTTACTGTAAACTATAACTTTTTTAAAGTTACTTTTCTGTGTTACTAGTGTATAAAAATGCAACTAATTTTTGTATATTGATCTTATATCCAGCCACTTTGCCAAACTTTGTCATTATTATTATTATTATTATTATTTTGCGGTACGCAGGCCTCTCACTGTTGTGGCCTCTCCCGTTTAGGAGCACAGGCTCCGGATGCGCAGGCTCAGTGGCCATGGCTCACAGGCCCAGCCGATCCGCGGCACGTGGGATCTTCCCGGACCAGGGCACGAACCTGTGTCCCCTGCATCGGCAGGCGGACTCTCAACCACTGCGCCACCAGCGAAGCCCCTGTCGTTATTTTTAATAGTAAACTTTGTCATACCATTACATTAGTCCAGTGGTTGGTAAATTATGATCCGCAGGCCAAAACTGTGCCACCAGTTTCTGTAAATAAAATTTCATTGAAACAGAACCACAGTACTCATTTACATATCTGTAACTGCTTTCACTACAATGGCAGAGTTGAGTGATAGAGACTGTATTGCCAACAGAGTCAAAACTACTTACTACCTGCGTTTTTATAAAACTCTGTATTATGAACCTCATTCAAAGAAGCAACTTCGGCTCTGTTAATCCCTTATGTGGTATTTTTATTTTCAATTTAATTAACTTTTGTTCCCATCTTTATTCATCCTCCCTTGTTTTCCTATATTTTTTCTACCGTCTCAAAGTTACCTTATTAAATTTTACTTTTTCTTTTCTGCTAAAAGCACTTGAGGCTATAAATTTTCCTCTAAGTACAAGTCTCACTGCATCCCACAAGTTTTGATATGTAATATTTTCATTATCATTCAATTCTAAGTATTCAAAAATTTCCATTATGATATCTTTGAGCAATGAGTTATTTAGAAATGTTTTAAAATTTCCAAATATAGGGGGGATTTTGTGTGTGTGTGGGTGTCTTTTAGTTACTGACTTCTAATTTAATTGTATTATGATCAGAGAATATGGTCATTATTATAGTGATCCTTGGAAATTTGGTGAGACTTGTTTTGTGGCTTAGTATGAGGTCAATTTTTATAGCTCTTCCTTGTGAAGAATACATGTATTCTAATTGTTTGGTACAAAGTCCTTATGTCCATGAGTCAAGCTATTTAATTGTGCTGCCTAAATTTTATACCTTTACTCATTATTTGTTGTCTGCTTCACCGAACAATAACTTAGAGAAACATGAGAAATTTCTCTACAGTTTTATCAATTTTTGTTTTTTATATTTTGAGGCTATTTTAGAAATGTTATATCTTTTCCAACGAATTAAAACTCTCTATCCTTAATAATGTTGCCTTTTCTTACTTTCTTTTACTTTTTAAAAATTGAAGTGTAGTTGATTTACCATGTTGTGTTAGTTTCTGGTATAGAGCACAGTGATTCAGTTACACATATATATTCTTTTTCATTATATGCCATTACAAGATACTGAATATAGTTCCCTGTGCAAATAATGTTGTCTTAAAGTCTATTTTTTTTTTAAAGTCTATTTTGACTGGTATCAATAAAGCTACCCTAGCTTCCTTTTGAGTAGCATTTGCTGGAATATATTTTTTCAACCATTTATTTTGTCCTTCCATGTTAGGTGTGTATTTTCTAACACTGTAGAGCTGAATTATTATTATTTTAAAGAATCTTAATTTTACTATATCTGACTTTTAGCCAGAAAGTTTACATACGCTGTGATAGCTGATATACTTTTGTTTTCTATTTGTCCTACTTTTTCTATGCTTCATTTTTTTCTTTATCCTTGTTTGACTTTTAAAAAAACTGCCTTGGAAGCTATATGCCATTTCTATTCTTTTAACAGTTACCCTTGAAATCTAAAATTAATATCGTAATCTCCTTCAGAACAATAAAAGGACCATATAATGCTAACTCTGATAGCTCTTTCTTGTATATGTGGAGTTTTACCAGTATTTTAGTTTATCTTTTCCCCTATATTAGACATTATTATTTCAAACCAACAATATTTGTTTAGGTTTACCTACATGTTAACCAATTTCTTTGCTTATCATTTCTTCCTGTATCTCAGACTTTTCTTTTGCTATCCCTGTCCTTCTTTCTGAGGTATATCTTTGAAATTCCTTCAGTATACGTCTGCTACTGTTAAACTCTTGTAGGTTTTCCTCTTATGAAAACAGTATTTTAACTCTCGTTTCTGAAAGTGACTTTTGCTGAGTACATAATTTGAGGTTGAAAGTTATTTTCTCTCAGAACCTTGAAAACATTATTTCACTGTCTCTGAGCTTCAATTATTGCTGTTGAAAAGTCTGCGGTCAGTATAAGTATTGTTCTTTGGTGGGTGTGATCTGTGTTTTCTCCTTTTATGAGTAAAACTTTGTCTTCACTGATCCTCAGTCTTACTACATTGTAAAAGTTATGTATGCCTTTTTACTTGTATACCTAGTATACATTGCTTCCTATATCTGTGGATCCATATTTCTCACCTTATTTGGAAAATTCTCAGCCATAAATTCTCCACTGTCTCATCTCCATCCTGCATATTCTTTCCTTTTGTGACTCTGAATTGTCTTATGTTAGTCCTTCTTATTCTGCCCTCCATACTCTTAGCATCTCTTCCTTATATTTCCATCTCCTCATCTATTTGTGCTCTATTGTATGAAACTACTTTAGTTCTATTTTCCAGTTCATGAATTCATCGATTACAAATGAGCATGTCCACTTATATTTTTGTTAGTGAATTATTTTTTTCATTTCTAAAAGTTCTCTTTGTTTCTTTTTAAGAACTGCTTGGTGATTTTGATAGCCCATTGCTGCTTGCTAATTTTTGTATATCTTTAACTTAAAAATTTTTGAATAGGGACTTCCCTTGTGGTCCAGTGGTCAAGAATCCGCCTTCCAATGCAAGGGACGCAGGTTTGATCCCCAGTCGGGGAACTAGGATCCCACATGCCGCAGGGCAACTAAGCCTGCGTGATGCAACTACTGAGCCCATGTGCTCTGGAGCCCGCGTGCCACAGCTAGAGAGAAGCCTGTGTGCTGCAACAAAAGATCCCACATGCCGCAATGAAGATCCCGCGTGCCGCAACTAAGACCTGACACAGCCAAATAAATAAATAAATAAATAAATAATTAAAATATATAGAGGCAGTCCTTTTGTTTTTTTAATCTGATAATTTAAACATCCAAAGTCCTTGGTGGGGAAGGGGTAATCAAAGTATTATTTGTTGTTTGTGCTGATTTTCACTCGTGGTGGTTTGTTTCCTTCTTTGTTTGAGAATTCATAAGATCTTAATACGTGAAAAAACTGGAAGCCTAAGTTCTGTTTTGGATATGTAAGTTTGAAATGATTATGAAACATCCAGGTGGGTATGTCAAGTACATCACTGGATATATGAGCCTGATATTCAGGGGGAGAGATCAGGGCTGGAGATATAAACTGGGGATTTAGTACCATGAAGTTTGGGGATCAGATGAGATATCAGTGAAAGTTAGGACTGTGCCCCAGGACACACCAATTCAGATACGGAGCAGAGGAGAAGACAGCAGTAGTGACTGGGAAGAACAAAATCCAGAAAAACGTGCTGTCATGAAGGTCCAGAGAACAGTGGATTTTAGAAAGAAGGGAATGGTTGACTGTGTTGGATGCTGTTGAGAGGGTGAAGAACATGAGGCAACTAGGAGGTCCTTGATAGGAACAGTTTTGGTGGAGTAGTAGAGTCAGATGAGGGAGTAGAAATAACACCTACAGACAAAAAGTGCAAGACATTTTGTGTGAAAGAGAGCAGTAAAGTCAGGTAGAAGCTAGAAGAAGGTGTGGCATAAGAAATTTTCTCCCCTCCCATTGGGCAATATTAAAGATTTTATATGTCCATGGGAAAGACTCAGAACAAAGGGAGAAACTAATCATACATAAAAGAAAGGGGATATTTTCAGGAGCAACATTCTTGAAAAGGCCAAGTGCCCAAACGTCTTTTAAGATGTGACATGGAACATGTGTGTGACATGGAACATGAGTCACACACATGACCTACAGGACAGAAGGTCTAGTCCTCATATATATTATATAAGGACTTGGGGACTGTGTAATCTTAACTTCTCATGAGGGTGTGCTGCATCCTATCTTCAACGTTACCCATATGCCAGTGATAGAAGCTATAGGACATATCTGATAATCATCACCCAAAAGTTGTTTGGCACAGTTATGAAAATAGGAGATTAACTCAATCACAGTGCTGAAGGGGCCTTAAGAGATTTTCTAATTTGGTCTCCTATCCACTTAGGCAAGTGAATCCTAAAGGTCTTAGAATAGACACCTCCTTCACTGTGGTATTCCTTGGGAACCACTTTTAGAACTTTGTCACCATGTAACGTGTCCAACACAAATTGAAGTCCATTTCCTCTTATTTTGTGCTTAGTGGTCATAAGGTATAGCTAAACTGCTATTTTCTTCACCAAGACAACAACAACAACAACAACAACAACAAAACACCTTATGTATTTGAAGGTAGAAATTAACTTCACTATTTCTTCTCCAAGCTAAACAACCTCTTTTAATTTTCTTGCACAGATCTTATTTTTTTTTATCATTTGGCTAGTCTTCTGGACTTTTTTCCCTCTCTCCAACTGCTTTTTTTTTTTTTTTTTTTTAAATGCAGTGACAAGAAATCGACAAGCTACTCAAAGTCTGAGTAATCCTGAGAACAGTGCGGGGATTTCAACACATCTCCCTTGGACGGATGAAAGGCTGAATTGACTCTGCCAAGACCTGAACACTCTCCAGTTCCTGCTGTTCTGGGGAGACGCTTCCTCTTGCATTTTCCTTATTTCGCCTAGCAATCTGAGTAAAATGAAAATACAACCAGACATACGTAGGAAAGAGTTTTTAACGCCCCTATTCGGAAAATCAGTTTGACATCTACATAAGTCAAAATCTGCACATACCAACTCCTTCTAAAGTGCCGCAAATATTTAAACTTACTAATAAAAAATGCTGTCTCTTAGATGTAAATTCGGGAGATTGCGTCTAAAATCCGAAAGGAGGTAGTCAGGTGAAGTAATTAATTAAGTGAAGTGTTGGGTTTGGAAAGCCTTCTACTATTTTGAGGCTAATGGATGGTTGAGAAACTCCTATGGGTGGGTGTGAGAGAGATTCTGCCTGCTAATTACTACCGAAGAAAATCTAAGCATCCAACAATCATTCTAATTTTTGCTAAGCAGCATGAAATATCACATACCATTACATTATGTTATGTCAAGTAAACAGGATGTTCCTGGGGTAACATGACAAGACAATACAGCTGGGAAAAACAAACTGAAAGGCCAACTGACGTGCATATAATTTGAAAAGAAAGAAAATGGCACATATTGATAATGAGACCTAGAGCTGACTTAAGGGTTTTGATATCCGCAGGTGATTTTAGGAAGGTAGCTGTATCTCGGCCATAAGACTTGGCTCCCTTATTTACCGTATTTGTTTTACTCTGAATATGTATTGCAGTCTCTTTGAACTTTAACTTTTTCCTCTGTAAAATGGGAATAATACTACCCACCCTACCTTTCTTACATGGCTGTGTGAGATTCTAATGCCCAACACATTTAGGTGTTTTATAAATATCTAACTGGATACTTGTATCTATCTGAATTGGATTTACTATTATGTATTTTACTGATTCTAGGATGTAAGTCCGTCTCTGTTTTGTTTTGCTTCTTTGGTGTTTTACCCTCCACATATAAGAGAGACCATAGAGTATTTGTCTTTCTCTGACTTATTTCCTTTAGCATAATACTCCCTAGGTCCATCCATGTTGTCACAAATGGCACTATTTCATTCTTTTTTATGGTCGAGTAATATTCAGTGTGCCTCTGTGTGTGTGTGTGTGTGTGTGTGTGTGTGTGTGTGTGTGTGTGTATGTATCTTTATCCATTCATCTATTGATGAACATTCAGGTTGCTTCCACACCTTGACTATTGTGACTAATGCTGCAGTGAAGGTAGGGATGCATATATTTTTTTGAATTAGTGCTTTGTTTTCTTCAGGTAAATGCCCAGAAGTAGAATTGCTGGATTGTATGGTAGTTTTATTTTTAATTCTTTGAGGAATCTCCATAGTGTTTTCCACAGTGACTGCATCAATTTACATTCCCACCAGCAGTGCACAGGGTTCCCTTTTCTCCATATCTTTGCCAACACTTGTTGTCTTTTTGATGATAGCCATTCTGACAGGTGTAAGGTGATATCTCATTGTGGTTTTGATTTGCATTTCTCTAGTATGTTTTTTCTTTCTTGGTGGTACACAAAATATTATATTTAAATCAATGGCCTCTTAGAAATATGGCAGATAAAGTGTTTGGAAATGGTAAAATGTCAGTTACTCATTTATTCATAAAACAAGCTTTCACTAAAAGTCTCCCTTGTGCAAGGCATTCAGAAAGAAATGAAAATCCATAAGACCTGATCCCTAATCTCAAGGAGGATGCAATGCATGAGATGGATGAGGCAGGATCAAATGCCAAACATTATGTGACATATGCCATTTGAGTTACATTCCAAACTTGGCACCCTGTGAGTGCAGAAGAGGAAATAATTTTCAGTAGGAGCAATCAGGAAGACAGCATGGAGGAGATGACACCTAGGCCTGGCCTTGGCAGATGGGTAGCATCTCAAAAGGCACATTTGGAAATGGACATACAGATACACAGTGTGTATTCACAGAAGGGCAAGGAATCTAGACAAGGAGGAGTTTGGGACTGTGTTGAGGTGCTTGCTAAGGATATTAAAGAGTCTGAGCTCTAGTTGGTGGATAGATAAGGCTTTTGAGCAAGGAGTAGACTCATGAAAATGAGGCCTTAGGAGGATCTGATGCTCAGAGGGAAGGGGGAGGAAGAGGCTAGAAGCAGGGCATCCTAAAGCAAGCCGTGTGTAGGCTGGAGAAGTCCAGATAATGGGTACGTAGAGGGGGCAGAAAGGAGATAACAAATGGATGGAAGAGTCATAGTTAAATACCAAAGATCCTTAGCAGGAATCTTAAGAGTGAAGTCCACTTCACAGCTAGACAGGAAGGACACATAGAACTGAATTTGGCTACCTGCTCCCTGAGCACAGGAACTGTATGTTTTGTTCATCACTAAATCCCAGGGCCCATGAGAGGGTTACAATAACTATTTGTCCTACTCTCTCCCACCAAAAAGTCAATTTGTGCTTTTAATTCAATTCTGCAAGCACGTATTGAGGACCCACCATATGCTCAGTGCTGAGCACTGGGGCCGGAGGCGAGGGGAATGGTGGTTGGGAGAGGATGGGCTGTTGGGTGGATTGCTTTTGAAACTGGCTGCAGTCATTCCCTTCTTGAATACAGGCTCCTGGGTAGTCCCCCCAGTAGACTCTGGGTGTGGTCTTGGGACTTACTTTTACCAAAGGGACAACAGAAAAATGTTGTCTACCAGAGACTTGAAAAATGTTTGCATATTGGGGCTTGCCCTCTCTTGCCACTTTTTGGAATCCTGACACCACCATATAAAGGATTCCAGGATAGCCTCCTGGAAAACGAGAGACCACAGAGAATAGAGCTGAGTCATCCCAGGTGAGGCCTCCCTGGACCAACCAGCCCGCCAACTGTTGGACATAAAAATACGTGAGGCTGTCTTAGAGCAGGGATCAGCAAACTTTTTCTCAAAGGACCAAAGGGTAAATATTTAAAGCTGTGGGTCATATGATCTCTCTCACAACTACTCAACTCTTCTGTTGTAGCGTGAAAGCAGCTACAGACGACATGAGCAGGGCTGTGTTCCTATAAAACCTTATTTTAAAAAACAGGTGGCAGGCCTGTGGGCTGCAGTTTGCCTACTGCTATACTGGGTCATTTAGCCCCTATCAAGCCAGTCCAAACCAGAAGAACTGCCCAGACAACTGACAAAATTGTGAGAAATAATGTTTGTTAAGCCACTATGTTTGGGGTATTTTGTTACACAGCAAGTTCAAACTGATAAAGCTGGTATAAAACATAGACAACATAGGCCTTGTTTCAAGACACTTAAAATCCACCTGTGGAAGTAGGACACATGTGCAGGAGACGCTTATAAAACAATATGAGTCCGTATGTGATTAAATGTCAAAATAAAGGTGTATAAAAGAGAAATATTAATTTGGACAAAAAATCGACTCAGACAGATCTTAATGGATGGGTAGAATGTGACAGCTACCCAAACAATTCTGTCTCTCCTTCATTGAATTTTTATGCTGTTGGCTTTTCTGACTATATACTTCCATAGACTGAGAGCCCCCGGAGGGCAGAGGATGCTTTATTTTCTATTTTCTGTGTTCCAAGAGCCTAGCACAGTGCTCAGCTCACAGCCAGGCTCGATGTACACTTACTGAACAAAGCAATAAACCCAGAGTGGAGAGAAGGAAGGGCATGTCTGTGGAAAAACCAAACCTCACAACTAAAGGGATTTAGACTCAAGGGAGGTAGAGACACAGCTGGGTACATGATTCTGGATCTGGGAGGATGGGTGAGAAGGCAGCGTGAAGGACCCGGAAAGTCAGGCCTGAGTGTTTAAACCAAATGTTATTGGAGCAAAGGGCTAAGTTGATATTTATGAAGATTAGTTTGGTGGCAGAGGGTAGGGTGGATTCCAGGCACAGTTAGGACAACTTAGTAACCCAGGAGTGAGAAAACAGACTAGCCCAGGAGTCAGTGAGAAGAGTGAGCCTAAGGAATGAAGGGACCGACCAAAACTAGAATAAGTATAAGGGTCGTAGTTAAACCGCTGCACTTTCAGTCTTGAAAGACTATCTGGAGGGAGGTTAGGTTAGAGGTCACTTCACAGAGAAGGTGGCCTGCCAGGTGTGACAGGTGGGTGATGGGGAGAGGGTCCAAGAGAACGGCAAGGGTGTGAAGCTGTGAAACCACAGTGTAATAGAGAAACCACAAATGGTTTAGTGTGGCCGAAGGGCAAGAGTGGCTTGTGTGTGTGTGTGTGTCCAGCTATATCTCCTGCTCCCCAGCTCTGAGCTACTGGTCTCCTCTCTTGGACACATCACACAGATTCCTGCCTCTGCTTTTACTTGTTGGGTTTCCTATGTAAGTGCTCAGCTCTGGGTTTACTGGTTCATTCAGCAAATACACATTGAACCCAGGCAATGTGGTAAAAGCCTGGGAATTTAGCAATAAAGATGGAGTGGCAGGAGATGAAACTAGAGAAATTTCCAGGGGCCAGACATGCAGGAGGTTATAAGAGGTTACAGGCTGCATCGAAGGGCTTTGAATGCATGGGTTCACAGTTGTGTTTTAGAAAGATCACTTCGTTGTGGACAACAGAGGAGAGGAGGGGGGGAAAGGCTGCAGATAGGATGGTCAGTGGGTGAGGACTGAAGAGATGCCTGCATCAGAGAGGTTGCAAGTTGTGTTAATGGATCTGGAGACTCCTTGGATGGAGAGCACGAAGGGGAAGTATGACTCATGGGCTTGTCTGATGGGTGGAAGTGAAGGGATTATTCTTGTCAGAGGGAATGGGAGGGTGAAATAACGAGTTCCAGTCTGGACAGAGGGCATATGAAATCCAGTAGGTAGTTTGCTATAAAGCACTGGAGAGAAGTTGGGCCTGCAGATAAGCTATAGTCAAGTCCTCAGTACTTAGGTGGTAGGTGAAATTCTTCAGGTAGCTATGGAACACCAACCTGTAAGAGGGAAGAGAGAGAAAGAGGGATTGCAAAGGAAAGTGGACTGGCAAGGATTCTGGAAAAAACAATTGCAAACCAGCAATGTCTGTTCTTACAAGGCCACTGGATTTGACCTTGGAAGTCTGATGTTCACTTGGATTCTGTATGCAACCTTTAGCACGGATTGCATTTGGAGCTTATCATAACCCTCTATCACCCAGGAAACTTGACAATTTAGGACGAAGGTTAGTAAAACAAACAGACAGAACAAGTGATAAAAACTGACTGTTCGGGCTTCCCTGGTGGCGCAGTGGTTGAGAGTCCGCCTGCGGATGCAGGAGACACGGGTTCGTGCTCCGGTCCGGGAAGATCCCACATGCCGCGGAGCGGCTGGGCCCGTGAGCCATGGCCGCTGAGCCTGCGCGTCCGGAGCCTGTGCTC
>NW_006793169.1:1001796-1011051 GCF_000442215.2 Lipotes vexillifer
GCGTAACAAAAAAAAAAAAAAAAAAAAAACAAAAAAACTGACTGTTCTTTGATACTTTTTGTTTCAAGGTAATAACAAAAACAATAATACAAATCACACAGAATAATTTTTTGCCTAGCTTTGTCATTACTTTTCCACAGTCTACAATAATTGCTGTCTTCATATGTTTGTCCTCCTTGTGAGATGATGGGGTTCCTGGGGCAAAGACTTTACCTTACTCATCATTCTAGCCCCGGAGTTTACCAGAGGACTTGACACATTCATTCATTCATTTGGCCAATACTTATTAAGCACCTACTACATGACAAGGATAGTTATAGTACCTGGAGATACATCAAAGGATTTGACAAATATTTCTGCACTAACAGAGCTTATGAATTTTAGTAAAGAGTGGGGACATCTAGCAATAAGTATAATGTTAGTGGCTAAATCACTGTACTGTGTAGATTGCTGGGTAAAAGGAGCTTCTGTTATCTAATTAAACCTGACAAAAGGGAAACCCGATTATACCTGGAAACAGGTCCTCTAGCAGCCACTTTTCCCGTTAAAGGGAGTTTCCGGAAATCTCTCTGCACTTGGTTTATACTTCAAGTGTAAACAAAATCACTTTCCTTATTCTGACTATGTTCTAGAATTCCTCCTGAAGTCAGCATTTGTTTGGTTTTTTTCCCCAGTAGTTAAAAATACTTATTCTGGAAAGGCCCAAAATGCCATATATATGTACAGAATTAAGTTACTGAGGTTTTTTTTAAATGGGGGTATTGATTTTGAGTTTGAAATTTTGTATGAGATGATACAGAAAATATTTGCTCAAGTGACCATTCCCTAAGACCTACTATTTGTAAGCTCACAGCAGGCATCACCAAATATAGTAGCGATGAATCACAGAGTTCCTGTCCTCAGGGTCCTGTGATGTATAATAAGAGGGATAAAACAAACGTAAGATATCATATGGTAAGACAGTACTAAGGACGCTCGAATTTGTCTTGCTTTTTCTTTTTCTCTTTATCCTGCTTAAAAGGCTAGTTTACCTCTCCCAGAGATGCCCTTATTCCCGACTCTACCTATCAGATAGATTGGCACCCGTTACCTGCTACCTATGTCACAGCTATTTGTGTATGTCGTATATCCTCTGCCTGACGGTGAACTCTGAGGGTGGGGACTGAGCTTTTACACAACGCTGCATAGCATGGTGGGCACTGAAAACAGAAACCAGGTGGTGTGGAAAACCAGGGGAGTGGAAGGTTAAAGCTCCAATATCTTTGCATTGGCTTATGAAAAAAATATCACGTGCATATTTGCGAAAAACACAAAGGTCCAGAGAATTTCCTGGAAAAAAGGGAAAAAATGACTTCTCTTTTAGGGCACTGCAAGTTTCTTTGAAATGGAATTTGGCAGTTGACAAAATTGCAGACAGCAAATGACCTCAGGTGCTGTGCTAAGATTTTAGAAAGACATAAATGTCCTGTGAAAAATCAAGCTGACATCTGTTTCGCAATAAAATTCTTTACATATTTAACACCTGCATTTTCAAGGTGCTTTTGTATAAATCTCTTTTCGCGGGACAACCCAGGGGTGCACACAGGCCTGTCCTCCCGTCCCTCTCATGGCGGCGCTGAGATGCAGGCAAATGGGCACATCCTTTGGCAGCTGCTGAGTCATAGGCTGATCCCAGAACTAAGAGCCACCCTCTTCCCACCAGGTCAATGGCCCCAAAGAAACACTACAGGTAAAAGGTGGCTGGGTGCGGTGGGGGAGAAATAGATTGTTCTTTACTTTCCTTGGAAGGGAAAGAATTCAGTTTTCTGATTGAAAAACCAGAAATGACCGGAGGGGTAAAGTTGCAGTCTTCTGCTAAATAAAAAGCTACATCACTTAGTGGGAGAAAAATCAGGAGAAATGCGTGTTCTAGGGGATGCACTTGGAGAATGCGTGGCTTCCATTTTGACTTCTATGTAGCTGAGGAAATTAGCATCACTTCCCTGGAAATTTTATTCAAATTTCCATATGCAGCGATGCTTCCCTGGATTCTCGTTGCAATCATTAAACTGCACTTAGAGTGTGCACCAATTTACATGCCTGGCACTACTCATAATACAAAGAGACTTCCTTTCTTCCTCTGATGATTTTCCTTCCTTCCTCCATTCTTTCCCTCCCTCCATCGCACAGCTTTTACCGTCACTCCTGCATTTACTGAACTAGACCTGTGAGGACTGCAGGAATACAGAAATACAGATGAAACCAGCCACTGTTCCACCTGCTCAAATAGCAGAGGAGACGGGAGGAAAGCTGAGGGCAGGGATCCTGGCACTCGCCTCATGTTTGCCCAGGACCTTATGCTGGGTCTTAGATAAGGACCTGTCTCCTGAACATTTAGTGGGTAGAGGGATGGATGGATGGATGGATAGATGGATGAGATGCCTGAATCTGGATGGCAGGGTTCCAATTTCTGAGTCAGTAAAATGGCGGAAACTACCCCCTCACCCCGACCCCTGCCTGTCGCTTTTTCTGTTTCAGCAACCCCCTTTCCATGGGAAAGGATGGGACCAAGAAGATCAAGGTGGCACGCTGGGGCTCTTCATTCAGCAGTTTGCTCTGTCTGAGTTAATATATGAGTGAGGTTCCCCGTGAAGGACACTTTCCCAACTCCAGCCACGTCACAGAGACACTCAGCTGCTGTGTGTCTGGCAAGTTAACGACTATAAGCCCAAGGGAAGGGAGAACGGGAAAATGATAACATTAAAAAAAATAAATTTAAGCAAATTCAGAAGAAAATGAGAAAGGCCTCCCCCCGTCCCCTGCAAAGCTACCTAACACCTCTTGTTTTCAGTAACAAAAAATTACTGAAAATAGTACTTTAGAGTTGGTGCTCATCAAAATAATCCTACCCAGAATCCTACCCAGAGCAAAGTTAGCTGGAGAAAAAGAAGATAAGAGGATTAGGAGAGAAGGAAATAGAGGAGCAAGAAAAAAGAAGAAGCAGAGAAGGTGGCTCGATGGTGAGATGGCAAGGTGACAGAAGACCGGTGAGTATCAGGCCAGGTCTCTGGGGAAGGTCAGAGAGCACCTGCCAAGGACCTGACCAGCAGAGGTGCGCGAGAGAGGACACCTTCTCCCAGTCTCCCCAGGTCCAGAGGGTGAAATTAAGCTGACAAGACCAGCACCTGCTCTGTAGCAGGCACTGTGCTGGGTGGGGACTTTTATATGCAGCATTTTATTTTTGTATGTGACACTTTATTCAGTCTTCCAGCTCACAACTACCCTGCAAGGAAGGGAGTTCTGTCCCTTGTACCGGTGACAACCCTGAGGTCAGAGGTCATCAGTGGTGGAGCAGGGGCTCTGGGCAAGCACCCACCTATGGACAGCACGTTGCTTAGGCCTCACGGCAACTCCGTGAAGTGGACACTATTATTTCCATTTTGCATGGCAAGAAATGGAGGCTTCCAAGCTTTGAGGGAGCCACTCACACAGTCACACAGCTAGCAAGAGGCCAGGATGCGTGGGAACTGGGATGTGATCCAGGGCTCCTTCTGTTTCACTGTATGGACTCCTGGGGGAAGTAGCCAGCTCCCTTCCCCCGACCCCATCCCCGCTTTCAACCTGTAACTTGTGGGCAGATGAAGGCTGAGTATCAGACCAACCAGGAACCGCATAGAGATTGGGGCTAATGTCCCATGGTCAACCTGACTGTGACTCTGCATGGAATGGGGACTCTGATCCTTCAAAATAACATTAGGGTTATCTGGTTTGTGCTGCCACGCAGTGCTGCAGTCTTGTCTATAACAGCTCCCAAACATGGCCCTAAGAGAGAAACATTCTCATTCTAGTGATGGGAGGTGGAAGGGGGTTAATTGTTCCAAATGGGACCACCGGTTCTATTGTGGGCTAGCGCTAGCTGCAAGAAAATTCTTGTTCTGAGCCCAAATTGCTTTCTCTTGTACCTTCCGGTTCTGCTTTTTCTGGAATAACCAAGTCTTTCATGCATCGAAGTACAGCTATTGTGTGTCTCCTTCTAAGGAAGGCTCACCTTCCTTAGTTCCTTCAACCACTGCTTTTAAGACATACTCTCTGATGGCCTCTTCAATGCCGATCCCTGTTCATGGAGTCTATGTACCTCATCAAATTTACTGTCAAAAATTTGGTTCCTCCAGTATCAGAAGGCAGCCAAGGGTCCTTCAGAGCCATGAGCTGGACCATGGTGCTAGACAGAACACCACAGAGGTGGAGGTCTTCACCCCCTTTTTCAGCTGACCTGGTTTTCTCTTCAGTGTCTCTAGCCAGTAGTGGCTGGAATGAGGCATTTCAGGATCTCCAAATTCTTGTTTCTAAGGTTATTATTCACAAGCTCTTACAGAGGCAATTTTCTCAGTTTGGAGAGCAGTCAGGCTAGGAGCCTCACCTTTGCTGGGGAGACTGAGAAACTCACCACGTGATCACTCACACACCTGCTGCTCCCTTCCGTGTATCGCTTCTCTGCCTTCAGCCCCTTGGTCAATCCAACCTCCTTCCCTGTAAAAAGTGCACAATATCTCAAGGCTTCCCTGTAACCTCTGACAGGGGAACGAAGAGAAACACCTTTCACAAATCCATGCTATCAAAGGATAGAAGAGAGAACAGAACTTTCAGTAAAGAACACTAAACACCCCACCAGAAAGTCCCAAACAACCCTGAAAAGTGAGAATAAAACTACCAAAAGCTGACAGAGGGTAACAAGCATTATTTCCAACCCACATTTGTCCTTCTAAAAAAGCCAACCAACTACAGAAAAAAAAAACAACCCTGGAATGTAGGAAATCTAACATCATTAACATATTTCCTGTCCTCACACAGCTTATAAAAAATGTTTCTGAGCTTTTCCCTGGCTCATTTACAATGATGAGAGGGAGCGAAAAGGAAATGCAACAGATGGGACTACCATCCTCTCTCGCAGCAATTTATCGCCACTTGAGGTAGCTTGGGCGAGATTTCAAACGTCTTTCAGTTGTACCAAGAGTTTATTCCTGCCCAAGAACAATGAAGACGAGGCTCCTTAAAAAAGCTGCAGGTTATAAGCCATGTTTACTACTCTGTATTTTTGTTGTTTCTAAAAGAGATCACCCCAGCCTGCCTCCAACCCTCCCCAAACTGACTCCACGAGGATTTAATCTGGTACTGATTTAGAGCTGACAGGTGGCACATGCATAATTAAAGATGACCTAACACAGAATGCTCTCATTCCCGGCATATTATCAGACACTTAAGCAAAGCAATTATCAGTAGGCAATCTTCTCTGTCAACAGAGATAGAGATGAAACATTTCTTCAGTTAAGAGGATTCTGAAAGGATGCTGTACATATATCCGTCTGCAAGTACTTGAAAATCTTTAGGGTTTCATACTAAGTCAGCTCAACAAGCACCTCTGGTCAGTTAAATTGTGTTTTTTTCTCCCCCGCTACTTTTCCTGGAAGGTAACATTTTTTTTTGCTTTATTGAAGTAGGAGGGTCACATTTTAAGCATCAGAATCTTCAAAACAAATAATCTGGGGGCATCATCAGAGACCTGATCCAAGCTGACAAGGAAATCTCTGCATTTTTCCTGCCATTGCCTTGCTGGGGTTTACAAATATACCAAGCCATCCTCACAGGTGCAAGGCAAAAGAGGGATAGGGCTTAAATAAAAGTAAATTTAATAAAAAATTTCCTTTAAAGCAGGATTATTCCCTCCCCGTGTTCCACCAGCGTCAGAGGATTTACAGAAGTACTGTCAAGCCTTAAAATTTCATCTTGAATCTAAGTGATTTAAAGGATCTTTTTTTTCATTTGAAGAAATAAATACCATTCAGAGGAAGAAGGGTCTTGACCAAATGATGGAGTTCCCATTTCAGGCAGAGGAGGGAAGAGGCACTATATTCCCTAACAGAGTACTGTATTTTTTATAAATTATAGTGCATGTACTTTATCTAAATGAATGCATTTTAGCTTTCTTTAGAACAGAAATTGCTTTAATGTTATAGCGAGACAAGTGATTTTCTTTTCTTTTTTAAAAGGTGCTTTATATGTTAATGGGTTTTTTGAAGCCCATGTAAAAACTGGCTTCCCTGAGACAGAGCACTTCACAACGTTTGTGGTGCATATTTTGCCACATTTCACAAGAGGTCTTATTGTTTAAATTCTTATATCCTTATGTCATCTGTGAACAAACGGCTTTATTGTTCATTTGAACGTGTCTTTATAGAATCTCTGGTGGTAGGGCTGATGTTGTTGTTTGCATTTTTTCCCTCATCAAGTTAGAACAAAAGTCCCTTTTTCTGCAGCACTGGGAACTCGGGAACACGGAGCGTGTGGCAGCTGTTTTCAGCTGGAAACACCATAATGATCACGTTAGTGAAGTGCTAACATTAATGGGCTGACTTCTGACAAGTAAATCAAGATCTACGGAAAAGTTCCTTCTACACCGCAGACTTCTAGGTAATGCAACATAGAAGCATTTCATAGGACAATTAAGAATCATCCAGTAAATTTAGATGCTTGCCCTTCTGGGCAACAGGACTCAATGCCTTCCAAGATGAGTTTTCCTTGGAAGATACTCCATTCAGAATATTAGAGGAAAAATACCAGTAGTCTTTGGGGAAAGCATATTCAAGAGGAGAGGTGGTGGTGATGGTGGGATCATTAATGGGAGATTGAGCAGGACTCAAAGCTCAAGTTCATTATATTTCTCAGAACTAAGAACAGCTTCTGAATGCTCACAATTCTCCATAGACCTATTTCTCCCAAGGAGCTCCCCCTTTCTCCCTTTCCAATTTTAATGTTAAAAAAAAACAAAACAAAAAAAACACGAGAGAATGTAGTCAAACATGGGTAGGTAGGCAGGAACAAAGGAACCTCTACAGACTGGAGGAGCATCTAACCCAGCTCCATTTTAGATGCTGTTAAACACCTTCCATCAGGATTCAACTCATAAAAACTCAAAAGATGTAGCTTGATAGCATGCTGCATCAAGAAGCCGGGGACAAAGAAATATGTCACATGTGTATTATTAGGGCCAATGGCAAAACACATGGGATCTCCCAATTGATGTCATGCATGAAATGAAAATATAAGATATAAGGTACATACTACCATCAAAATAACATAATACAAAGGCAAAAAAATTCTAGTAAGTTTATTTAGGGAGAGACTCTCATTTCACATACAAACTAAGCGCCCCAGACTTTTTGTGTCGCTTTGGTAAATAAGGCAATGACTATAAGCACAGTCCTTGTATGCTGCAGATGGCACATGATACTAAGACATTTTGCATCATGCCTCTTACACTTAGTTATCACTTTAGAATCATCAAGTAACAGCATTTTTTAAAATGTCATTAAGGTGATGGTACCTAACATAATACAGAAATATCAACCACCTTATTGTGAACCAAGGTTTCTCCTATCCACCCTCAACACTAGTCTTCCAAGTATCTTGGTTTTACTAAGTTTTATGTTTGGGTGAATAAAATAAGATTGTAACTATGGCTATAAAATAAAGACTAAATTACAATACCCTGATATGGATCAAGTAGTATTTTGGAAAGAATAAAAAGTCAAATCCAAGATACTATTGTCACTACTATCTGTGTTCCCTGTTTCAGAAAGGTTGCTCAAAATCTGCAGTTTGGAAGCCTTAAAGAGACATTCTGCAGAATACCATGTATTCTGCTCCTTAACAGATTATCAGAGACGCGTATGAGGTTTGTTTCGCTAAGGACAAAGTGTAACAGGCATTTAAGAAAGTCCAAATGATGCAGTTTCAACTCTGTCCATTCAGAGAGGACATCTGCTTTCTGGTTAAGAAGTGGCTGTGACTAATCCTGGAGCAGTTGGTATGGCTTTTTCAAGAACCGGCACTGGAGGTCGAAGTGGACAAAGTGCCCAGAACACCTCCAGTGGCCAAGAAGGCAGGGGTCCAATTGATGCTCTTATTTTCTTCTCCTAATATTTCCCCCCAAAAGGTGCCCTCACTTCACTGCAGGGGGGATAAAAGAAAATAGAAGAAGCGAAAAAACAGTTTTTCTCCACAAACGGCACTCTAGGAATCAACTGTCCTTAACTTGGAATTCTTTCAGGAAATGAAATGTTAGGCGCCAGTCAATTTGTTGCCCCTTCGGGATGGAAGGTGATGAGAGGGAAAAAAATGTTAGGACAGGATGAAAGAAACATATGTTCTTATGAAGGCAGGGTGTTGGAAAAGAAACAATGTTACAGAGAGAAGGATGATTACATCCTCATAATGTATGTAGGACTGTCACCAAAAGAAAATAAGACAAGGGCTAGGTCAGAAATGAACATCTAGTATCACCAGCTACAAATGACAAGAAAGGGAAGCCAGCACTAACCAGTTTATACAAGTCAACTTATATTTATTCCCTTGAGGTCAACTGAAACCCATACCCCAGGAGACATGAAGTGCTTTCACATGTACACATTTGTAACCTCTGAAAACGAATTAACAAAGGAGAACATAAAACCGCCAGGTATAATGGAAACAGGTGACGTCCACCCCTGCAGCCAGCTGTGATGTAATATCTTCCTCTTGGCGCTGACAGCCTTCTCTTCCCTCCTCTCATTCCGACACAATGCCCTCAGGTCTGTCTAAGTAATGTAATTTACTGGAGTGGAATTCCCTTGATACCCTGGTGCAGCACTTGGTGACAGTATCATTTATACTGCACAGTGTCGTGGCCTGACACTCATCCATTGGCCTTCATGCCTCATTCATAGCAGAGTGTGTAATTCCACCTTCCACGGTACCCTTCTGGGGTGTGTGCGGACAAATTTACTCCATTCAGCCCTAATTACAAACCTCGGCTGAAATGCTCTCATTAGATTTCTATTTCTCACTCCAGATGTCAATCTTATTGAAAATGCCAATTTTCCCGAGGATTCATCCATTAGCAATAAACTCTAAAGCATCCCATGACTGAATGCATTAAACCGGCAATGAGGACATGCACTTAAAATACATCATTAGAGTAAATCTCCATTGCAAATGCTTTACGTCATTCAACCAAAGGAGTAATGAGCCCAGCCCGGCCAGTACCCTCAAACTGCACATGGAGGATAGGTTAAAACTGGCGGTTATGCAGGAAGAAGTAGGCGGTACACCAACGAGATGAATTTCAGAATCTGTGTCATTCTTTAGGAAGGTGTGGTAGGAAATGACAGCCAGAGCCTAATTTATCACCTTCTTTTGCCTATGATTTTTTTTTTTTTTTTTTTTTTTTTTTTTTTTGGG
>NW_006793169.1:1011127-1018881 GCF_000442215.2 Lipotes vexillifer
GGACGCGCAGGCTCAGCAGCCATGGCTCACGGGCCCAGCCGCTCCGCGGCATGTGGGATCCTCCCGGACCGGGTCACGAACCCGCGTTCCCCGCATCGGCAGGCGGACTCCCAACCATTGCGCCACCAGGGAAGCCCTTGCCTATGATTTTTACAGAAACTTCAGTCTATGGCAAAGTGCAATAAGACAGGCAAAGATAATAGGGAGTAAGTGTGTTCATGGAGGGGATTGAGGCTGTATCTGCAATGCTAGGAACTTGTTAGTCACCTAGAATGATTTGGCTCTGCCTGAAAAGCATTCTTCCATTTCTTTCAACAGGAAAAAAAAAAAAAAGGAAAAAACAGCACTGTCTGGATGCACAGAAAGAACCTGGGTACCATTCCAATGAAAGAAAGATTTTACTGGTGTAGTTAACCTGAGAAATATCTGCACCCCACCAGACTGATGGGTCCTAACGGGAAAGATCCAGAAAATCCAATGATGATGTTAACATATACATTACAAATCAGAGATTGTATCTGTGATTGGGGTGGTAAGACAGACCATGAAAAGAAAAATTTGGAGAGAAAAAATTTAAAACTAGCAAAATACATCCATCGATAAAAGCAAGCCATCACGGCTTTATACCTGCACCATGTTTTAATTCCTTAGCTTATTGGTCTCATTTATCACTTCTGGTCAGGTCCCAAGTGAGGCCAAGTCAGGGTACAGTCATAATTTCTTTATTAATTTGATAAATGAAGAAACTGCATCCCAGGAAGGTCACGGAGGAGGCTGAAGAGTCTGATGTGACCTCCTTAGCATCTAATACTAAAGGTTAACCAAAAAAGTGATACCTATGATGATGACCTTATTATGGAATATACAATGTATTTATTTAATGGAAAACTTTGGTGGGCAGAAAAAGACTCTTAGAAGGGCAGGTGTATGTTACATTAAACAAAATAATTTGCAAAAAATAATAAAAAGGAGAAGAAACAGTAATTGTTTTCTTCTTGTCAGCATCTGGTTATCTATAGGATCGATCAGATGTGATAACAGATGTGATATTGTCTACAGGGAATTAGACCACCATGGAAGCTAATTGCTCCTCAAGTTTTGCCCATTGCCACCTGAAATATTTAAAACCTTCCTTGATTATAACATTAGCGCTCTCTCTTTCATGATGTACATAAGCAGGTATTACAATTAACATGCACAGATGTCAGAACTGAAATATCCATGTTTAAATAAAAAACAGTGAAAAGGTAAAAATAACTGATTATGCTCAAGACAGCGCTCACCTTCAGAGGAAAGAGAGGCTTCCATGGTGCTAATTTAATGGCAAAATAAAAAGCTGAGCCCCTGGAGAGCATCAGCAGCTGACGAAGAGCCACACTACTTGCGAAATGACCTGTAGCCTTCTGATTGAGAAACGATGAACAAGAGGCTGATCTTGTGTCCATTTAATTCCAAAATCTGTACTCTGAGCAGAGCGGGGAACCCCACAAATGCCCTGAAATTCTCCACCACATTTGTGTGATGCAACAGCACGAACAAGCATCGCCATCAGCCTTTTACTGAAGGCTGGCTTTGTGCTTCACGTACGTGATCTTACTGACTCCCCACCAGCACCCTATGAGGTAGGCACTACCCCTGTTGCAGTTTTTAATGAAAGACATCCAGGCCTAGGAGAGGTTCCATAACTAGATCAAGGTCAACAGGTAGCTAAGGCAAGATTTGAGGCTGGGTCCTCGTTCTCCCAAAGCTCTTGTCTCACTTTAACTACCCTGCCTCACCATCTGCTGAGGCTGGAGACACCAGTGGGGAATGTGATCTGCAGTCATCAGTTTCCAGAAGCTTCTGGAATGACTGCTCTCTTGACTCATCTTATTTCCCAAATGACATCAAACTGCAAGGCTTTAGCACGCTTGTAGACATTCTCGTTCTTTGGAAATGTCACAGCCACTCAGTCAGTAGAACAGGGACAGCACCATCGTTGGGATCACGGAGGTGCAAATTTCCCTGTGAACACCAACACCACCTCTCTTTGGTGTTTCTTGTAGCCACAAACTGACACATTACCACTTACTGTGGTTGCAGGAGACCCGGCCGTCAGATGAAGGGAGTTTTTACTTGGTTAACTGCCCCTCCGACGTCTGTGTCCACAGCAGGCCTTTCCCCGCCGCTGTCCACCCCCCACCCCGTCCCTATGCGAACAAAAGGGTTCCAATCTCTCCGCAACACTGCTAAGAAATCCTTCCCTTGCTGTTCTATGAGTCGACAAGACACAACTTTCTAACAATGAGCGAGAAGATGGATGCTGTAAAACAGCACTTCAAACAAGGCAATTACTCTTCAACAAAAGACTCAAGGATCCCATCACTATTTCTTGTGACACACCTTGTTTATGTATGAGTTGTGCCTTTCTTCCTTCAGAAGGGGAAAATGCTGATAAACTACCGCAGGTAGACACACAGCGCCCAAACCTGGCCGCCTTGCTGCTGCTGAAACAGAGACACATTTATTTCCCCAATGCACCACTTACCAGACAGATGCAAAGATGTGGGCAAGCCAGTCATCAGAATTAACAGAGTGATTGTGCTTGCACTACACATTCTGATTTGTATGAATCTTATTTTTAGCCACACATAAAGGGCAATAAATGGAAAATCTTATTCTAACCGCTACTCTTTCTGGGCCACCCACACTGCTCCACCTACCGTACAAGTCCACAAATGTGAAAAAACACACACACACACACACACACAAAAAAAACAAAAAAAAAACAAAAAAAACCCAAGCCAGGGTTTGTCCTAACAAGGGATGCAAAGCAGCTAAAACGTGTGACATTTTTTCCAGTTAGTGTCTGTACTTTCATCCTTTTTCTGTATCAGGACTTTCAGGGAAAAAAACAACGTTGACTTATCTCTGGGCATTTTCAAAGACTCCACGGTGGTGAGCAGGCAGCGCAGTGGCATGTGCGATCCACCAGGCACCGCCAGCACCCTGTTGTGAGCTGCCTGTCAACCGGCTTCTAGCAAAGAAACGCACCCCAAACACATCTCTGTAAATTCGGGCAGATGATACCTACAACGTTTCGTTTTGCAACAAGCTCGGTGTTTTAAAAGTTCCTCTAATGAACAAAAGTGACATCAGAAATGTCAACATCTCTAGAACAGAGCAGGCTGTCAAGAATGATTTTGCCAAAGTTAGGGCAATAGCGCTTGTCCTAAATCTGCTCTCAGGGTGCTGTGGGCCAAAGTTCACCAAGGCACAACACCCCCTTGCTGTCTCCCTTCCCTTCTCTGCATTTTCGTCTCTGTCTGTTCCATCCTGTCACTCCCCAAGCCTGCAGCTCACCAAGCACGAACGCATACACGCTCTCCCTGCCAAGCGGAGCCGCTGACGTTGAGAAACACCCACCTTGAGAGAAAATTTTTAAAAAAATTGAGGAAGAGGATGTTTTCTGGGTGTATAGAAAGGATAGAGATGAGAGTCTATTTTTTATTATCATCTCTTTAGACTTTTCATGAAAAGTTAAGTCATTAAGGTCCCTGGGTACCAATCCGAATGCATGTTCCTCTGAGCCCTCTGCAAAGTACAGCAGCAAACACACGCAGGTAAGGATTAATATTTAAAAGTCAGTTCCACCAAATAATGAAGACACGAAAAGAGCCAACGCTGAGAAAGGCATCTTTACCTGTGTGCTTGCTCATTATCCAGAAACTAGAGGAAATGCTGTCATCCCCGGTAGCTACACGCCCTGCAGAGCTCACACCTCCTTCTGAAGAGTAGCGCTGATGAGACGGATCAGAGTCCACTAGCGTCAGAACCTCTGACTAGTGTTGTAAAAACATGGGTAATTAAGTGTTACGAAAAAGTGGGTCAGCCACGACTGAGGTAGAGCCACACCTCCCCACGCTAGACTCCAAATGACTGTGCTGTGACAGGGTGGGAGGGGTCTGAACACAGCGAAAGCAAAACTTTTATGTGGTGAGGAGT
The DNA here is from genome assembly GCF_000442215.2 of Lipotes vexillifer. Classification (NCBI taxonomy): domain Eukaryota; kingdom Metazoa; phylum Chordata; class Mammalia; order Artiodactyla; family Lipotidae; genus Lipotes; species Lipotes vexillifer. The sequence continues at coordinate 1,015,112 of NW_006793169.1, forward strand.
GTTTTAGTTTTCACTGGTTTAGGTTAGAGAAAGTTAATCTCTATGTCAACTGCAAACCAACTAAACTTCTTAGTGAGTTTTTGAAGTTTTACAACAAATGCTGGCTGTTCGTGTCACGGGAAATTCAGAGTCAGTGTCACAAACAGTCCAAGGGACAGTCTTAGGTTTCTGTGACAGGCCCGTCGCGCCGAGCGAATGCCGTGACTCAGGGAAGCAAGGAGGTCAAACGAAAACTGAAGGCAAGGAACCGAGTTCTCACTATCCACATGAGCATCTCCGTCTCCAAGGGAGGATCAAAGCACTGCAGACCACTTCCCACACCAGTACCCAATCCGGGCACTCGATACCATTGCGGGCATTTACCAAAGCATCTTTCGATTACTGTCTGAACAAGGTAAGATATATACCTGGACTGAGCACATTCGTTCATCTGTCACTCAAGAGCTACCGAAATTTTAATTCAAATCAGTACCCACTGTGTCCCTATTATATACAAGGACACAAAGGATGAGAAGGGATGCAGAGGGAAGAATTTAGAAGGACCTGCTTTTAAAGAACCTAAGTCTTGCACAGAGAGGATGCTAAGACCTCGCCACACCCAATGCCTAATATGGATCATGCTTAAAACACAAAATCTCTTCTAGCAGCTGTTTACTAAACACTTTCTATTCTACTGACGTAAGGTTTGTGGGTGGCATTCCTTCAACCTTTCTCAGGTGACTCCTTTAACAGTCCCCTTAATTTTAATCTGGGTTTTCTTTTCAGTGTTCAAAGCCCTTCCTAATTTTGGCTAAGAGTCAGGATTCATCCTGATCCAAAGTCGAGCTCTCTCCAAAAGGGAAGCACAGAGATATGCAGCACAACCCACGCCATAGCCCGAACACCATACCAGAGGAGTCTGAAGAGAAGCTTCTTTGAAGGGGGATAAAGCATGAAGAGTCGAAGGAAAACTCTCTGGTTCATAGCACAAGAAGGGCTATATCTGAATGTAAAATTGGAATTTTACTGGAGTCCACATTGTTTGGAGTATGGTTGGGGGATGGGGAGAATTTGGGTAATCAACCTTTCCCCACTTCTGCCAAATTGTCTTAGAGTGTATCAACTGTGAATTTTTAAATACCTAGAACACAATCAGTTGATCTAACACTAAAATCATCTTGGTCCTCATTAAATCTTTCTTTTATGATTCCAGAGGCCCACTAGGATCTCGCAGGCCACTCAAAAATCATTTTTATTGACAGAATACAGAAATGAAAAAAAACCCAGTTAATAGTGATTTTCACTCCATAAAGACACTGGTGAGTCTACAGAGGTATCTGTCCTTGCAAGAGTTGATGACTGTAATTTGAAGGGAGAAAAATAAACGACTAGGCGATCACTGTCCTAGAAAATGATATCAAAGGCATCATTCTTGAACTCCACCAATTTGTGGGATGTCAGCAGGCCAGAGTACTGCTTGTAAATTGGGAATTAGTTGATAAAATGAAAGAAGTCTGGAAAAATACACAAAAGTAGGAGTTAACGGGTAGGTTGTATCTGGGTAGCTGGATGAAAGGTAACTTATTTTCTTTATCCTCTTCTGTTATTTTATAAATTTTGTACAATAAACATGTATTACTTGTATAATCAGGAAAATAAAGCTACTTCTGTTTTGATAAAAGGAAACAATTCTCTGATTCTGATCTTTCTAGTCACTAAGGACACTTAATACATTGGATCTAGTAGAGTAATCTGGGCTGGTGACAAAGCAGACATGAAATATAGGGAAAATCTGCTAGAAACAATAGATTATAGCTTCTAATCAAGCATGACAAAGATGCTTAAGAATCCTGCTACACTACAGAGCTTTGCAAATACTTTTCTTCCTCACCATGACCATGGTCTGGGCCCTCTCCAGCTGTACCAGAGCTTCACCCGCCAGGGGCCTCACAGTGATCAGTTTAACAGGGGTGTCCCTGGAAGAGGGTAGCTATCCCTTGGGTTAAATTACGGCTCAGAGAGAGAGTTGTCACTTCCTTAGTACAGGCACATCCAAAAAAGAGCACACAAATAATTTCGAAAAAGCAACAGACTGGAAATTAATTAGAATAAGGTGACAAACTATTCGCACTACAACTGACATCACTTGGTGACCAGCTCTGTCGTATGTGTGGCTGAGTTTATTTGGAGATTCGCAGGGAATAATACCTTTTGAAATTTGGACCTGTATATTACTATGCTGGTCACATCACCCCTCTCTGTACCATGAGTGTATATGCAGAGAATGAAAATTAATTTTGATGATGCCTTCAGCAGAACATAATTGTGAAACAATAGTTATAAATAATCACGTACATTCTTTAAAAAAATAACAGAATGGCTTCAAAAGTATGCCAGTGGTTCCCCAATGACAATAAGAACTAAATATATATGTTCATGAAATTATTTTATTACCAATCTTATCATTAACATCACAACTTTTAGAGCGCTTCCAAACATAATAAACAGAATAAATGTAAACAGAATATCTGAGATTTAAACTTTGGCACTGGAAAGGTGGTAAAAGCCAAAACTTGCATGGTTTCTCAAGAATAAAAATGAATTTTATACTTTTCTATTCTAAGTCAACATTTTTAGATTATTATTAAGACACAAAAATAGGTACAATAAAACCTCAGTTGATTAGACTATTTGAAGACAAGATGAGTTTTTGGTTTGTTTCAGTTTTTCGGTGAACTGACAGACAGAAAATGCTTTTTGTTGAAAACGTTTCCAAAGCAGTTTCTTTTCCTAATTATAAAGGATTTAACCATTCTCAGTGATTCAGCAGGTCAGTGTCACCAACTACAAATATCCTCCAGGGTATATTCTCTACCTTTACTAAACCAAAGCTACCTTGTTTTCTGAATCTTTATCACTGAAAAAGGGAAGTGGGATGTGAGCGGTAGGGTGGGGTATGGGAGGGGGTGGGTAGGAAGTATGAAGGCTAGCTAATTCAGGGTTCTGGTTACTTGGGTCCCAGGTAGCTGAGCCATCGCTAAATACGAATTCAATGCCTGTAACCAGGCACATCTGATTCTTGGGGCCATGACAGCTGACCTGGAAAGCCCCCGAGGGTCGGTCTTTGCTGGTTTTCTCTACCTCACGTCTTTTCCTCTGGGTGACTATTGCGGGGAATCTGTGTCAGGGTGTCCATCCAAAAATCACGGTCTCCAAACTCCTGGGGCCGAATCTGTTTTGATTAGAGTCTATATCCATGTCGTTTCAACTCACGCGTAGGGTGCCGGTAGCTACGTGTGATGTCAAAGATGAATAAGCACCTACTTCTCCTCTCTCTTAGACCTTGCTCACCTGGATTTTCTTTTCTATAAAAACCTTTAATTCCAGTTTTTTGATATTTTAGCAGCTCCCTATGGCAACTGACTCCAAAACCTTTGCTGCTACGCCCTGTTGTCCATCACCTAAGTGAAAAGCATGGAGAGCTTATTTCTAAGCAGGTCTGGGAAGTCGGGGGTGGGAATCAGCGACTGATTTGTATGTATTGTACTTCAACTTTGATGACTTTATTTCACCTCTTTTTTGGTTATACCTGTTCCTTGAGCCAAACGCATACATACGCATGTATGTATGTACGTATATGTACACAATATGTATGTATGTATATGTATATAATGCACACACATGCACGTTCACATATCTAAGTGATCCTGATGTCTTAAGGAGGAAGTTGGATAATTTAGGACAGAGGTTTTTGAGCTGTTTGAAACTATGGATCCTTATGCACCGCTCTT
>NW_006793169.1:1019430-1026104 GCF_000442215.2 Lipotes vexillifer
CTCTTCAGGAATTACAATCCCTGGTCAGACCTAAGGGCAGGGCCTGAAAGGAGTAAAGTAAAATAGTAAAGTAGTAAAGTAAAGGAGACCTGAGGGAAACATGGCTACTAGCCCCGTGAGAATTCACTGATCATTCTGCAAGGCCAGCTTTCTAGAAACCTAGAATAAGAAGCAAAATCCGCCCCCCCGCCCCGAATAGGACCCAAATGGACTTATGGGTTCAATCCTGCATGTTTCTCACAGGCCTGCAGGTCACTCATACAATTGTTTTGTGATTTATGGGTACCATAATGCCCAACATTACAGAGATTTGGTGATGGGGGATGAACTGTACATCACTGGGAGAATGTCAAACAGGCATGATAATTAGAAGCCCTGTTGCAGGAGAACTATTTGCTACTAATTTTCTTTCCAAGTTCCCATTTTCTACTAGGCTTCAGTCTGTGGCAAGTCTATATCCCCTGGTTCCTGCTTCCACATCCGCCTCCACTGCTAAGATCTGTCACCTGCCGCCACTAGGCACGCATCCTGGGGTGCGGTACACGGACTCATTTATGATGACACAATTCACATGAACTGCAGCAGCCCCATGACAGGAGCACAGGAGGGTACACGTCCCCTTTCCTGCGTGTGTAAATGGCATTTTGAAAGAGATGATGGTCATTGACGGCAAATTTCCCTAGTGGTTTCTGACAAATAAGTCCTTGTCCCGGTAGGAAACCTATTCCTAAGACTTAAGTCTAACATTCTGCAGGTCCCTTACATTTGCCCAAAGTGGGCCAGGGTAGTGTCAGGGCTGATGGAGGTGTGAGGGACACAGCCATCTGTGCTTCGGTCCTCCCAAACTATAGCACTACTTAGTATTCTGCCCAGTATTCTTAGAAGGAAAGTAAGCTCTGGTATTCAGGGGGGTTTTGTGTGTGTGGTAAATACACATAACATAACATTTACCACGTAAATCATTTCTAAGAGTACAGGTCAGTTGCATTAAGTACATTCACATTATTGTGTAACTATCACCACCATCCATCTCCAGAACTGTTCCATCTTCCCAAAGTGAAACTCTGTACCCATTAAACACTAACTTCCCTTTCCCCTTTATTCCCAGCGTCTGGCAACCACCCTTCTAAATACTTTCTGACTATGACTTTGACTAGTCTAGGTACCTCATATAAGTGGGATCATATAATATTTGTCATTTTGTGTCTGGCTTATTTCACTTGGTATCTCCATGTTTCATCCATGTTGGAGCATGTGTCAGAATTTCATATTTTTAAGACTGAATAATATTCCATTGTATGTATATACCACATTTTCTTTATTCATTCATTGCTGATAGAAACTTGAGTTGCTTCCACCTTTGGCTATTGTGAATAATGCTGTACGAACATGAGTGTACAAACACCTGTTCAAGACCCTGCTTTCACTTCTTTTATACCCAGAAGTGGAACTGCTGGATCATATGGTCGTTCTGTGTTTAAATTTTTGAGGAATCATCATACCGTTTGGTATTCAGTTTTTTTAAATTAATAAACTTAATGTTTTAGTGCAGTTTCAGGTTGACTGCAAAACTGCAGGAAAAGCACCGTGGGGTCCCACATACCCCTCGCCTCCACATGCATGATATTTTTATAGAGATGTGCTAGGCACTTGGTGCCTTGAGTGTTTCACCCAAGGCTGCAGGGAGAGCTTCAGGCAGGTGGCGCCAGGGCCGGCAGGAGTCTGCAGCTCCAAGTTGCCTGAGGTGTCACAGCAGCCTTCTACCCATACTGGCTCGTAGTTATTAAACTGACTGACATCAAAGGTCATCTATCAGGAAAACCTGCAGTGTAAACGTGGACACTCACAGACGCCAAAGCAGGAAAGCAGGGGGGGAGATTAAGGAGCCTTTGATCCAACCCATTTCTTTTACTTCTTGGTGAAGATGCTTCATAAACTGAAACTTCCCAGAATGCTGTACGGAATAGCCAATTAGTGCTTGAAGGAGATGTTACAGTTGGTAAGGGTAGAGTAATAATAGGTAATTACATCGCTCACAACTCTGTCAGCCCTAATACCAAACCTGTTACCAGTCCTTTGGGCAGCTCTCAGAAGACAGCTCCGGATTAATTCCTTTTAGAACTCTTTCATCAACTCTTGCTTTTTTGGTCTTATTTGTCTGATGTCGTGATTTTTATTTTAAACACGTGCACTTAAATCTATCTCCGGGATTTTGGGCTCTGTTAACGTTTAGGCAATAGATAATGCTCCTTCATTACATATCTGCTTGGGAGTTGCTTTATTAAAGGTGATTATTCTCAATTTCAGAGAGTTATAATAAAAGAACTGTAAGCCCTTAGTGCTACTTTGAATGATAACATTTACCACATTGAAGTAAAATGTTATAAATCACAAGGCTTAACCAGATTCAAAATGCCCAGAAATTTCTCAAACATTTCCTGGACAGCATCACTCAGCCTATTTTTACACTCACATTGACTCAATGAAACAAAAGAAAACATGCTGTGTAAAACTCCTACATTGAAAGCTTAGAAATATACAGAATGCATATAGGTTCACAGGCACATCTGTACATTTGCATGTGCACACTCCTGTATACCCTAGTGTGCATTTGTTGAGCCAAACTCTTCCACTTTGAATAAATTGTTCTTGTCCTCGGCAGAGAGGTGACAGGCTTGTTCCAAAGCTAACACAGTAGCATGCTGATCTTCCAAATATGTCAGTCCTAAGAACTTAAAACCCCATAAAACCCTGGACTTGCTGGCTTGGATTGTTTATTAGAGGTGCACCTTCCTTCCCATATGTGATTTGTAAATCAAGTCACATTTAAGTGTATGGGAGGAAGGATCATACTGGGATGATTCACTTTGAAAGGGAGCAATATATTTCCCAGTCTAGGGGGAAAAAGATTTTCTCTTTTGAGTGTATCTAAAAGCATGATGAGGACACCTGCAAAAGGACTGTAGCTGTCATTTTAGCCTGTTAACAGCACTGTTAGTCAACACTGTTGAAAGCCAAGGGCAAAGACTGGCTGGTACTCGCACCTCTGGAGTCGAGCTGGCGCAGGATAATGACATCTACTTGGCTAGACTTTCAAAGATGACAGTGCTGAGAAGACCTTAACATTCTCTCTTCTGAGAGATGAGTCCATGTATTAAGTAAAGCACCAGTACCTTAATTTAGTGAAGTTTCATACACTTTTCTACCTTTTCTACCTTTATCATTCCTCCTTTCAGTCACACTTGAGTTAAAGCAGTGATTCTCAAAGTGAGGTTCCTGGACCAACTGCATCAGCATTGCCTGGAAACTTGTTAGAAAAGCCAATTTCCAGACCTACCCCCCAACCCCACGTCTCCTGAATCTGGTAGCCTGGGCACGAGGCCCAGCAAGCTGGACTTTAACAAGCCCTCCAGGTGACTCTGAAGCAAGCTTATGTGTAAGATCCACTGAGTTAGGGAACCACCAATATGCAGATTCTAACCCCGTTCCCTTCCTCAATTATAATTCTCAAGACACCTTGTTATTATCATCTCAGAAAATTCTTAGCCTTGTTTGGTTGGAGGAAAGAAACCTTAGTCAAAACTTACATGTAATTTTTCCAGGTCCCGTGCTGGCTTCAAGTCTTAGGATGCAGGGAACTGGGCGAAGGGAGAGAAGAGAAGGCTACGGCAATCCATTCAGACATGGACCCCAAAGCTCTGTGGGGCAACCTTGTGACAGGTCAGCGAGTGTCCACCTGATTGGGGAAGAAGACAGTCCATTAGCAGAGGAAAGCTTGCATGTTAACGTCATCCTCTTTCCCCTGCTATCCTGCTATACCCCATCCCTTCCCCTGCTTTCATGACCTCTAACTTACTGTGCGCCTCTGGACCGGTCCACCTAAACAGAATACGATAAAATAATCCAGGTATCAATGCTGGGGCTCACCCCAGGGGGAAGCACAGCCCTCACCGGGTGCTCTCCTGAACCCCAAGGCAGCTTGGACATAGGTCAATGTCCAATCAGTTGTCTCTCTATTTCATCTCATGAATGTTTTCTTTCAACAAATCACAACACCTTGATTCAAAAGACACATGTGTGGGACTTCCCTGGTGGCGCAGTGGTTAAGAATCTGCCTGCCAATGCAGGAGACACGGGTTCGAGCCCTGGTCCGGGAAGATCCCACATGCCGTGGAGCAACTAAGCCCGTGCACCACAACTACTGAGCCTGCGTGCCACAACTACTGAAGCCCACGTGCTCTAGAGCCCGAGTGCTGCAACTACCGAGCCCACGCACTGCAACTACTGAAGCCCGCGCACCTAGAGCCCGTGCTCCGCAACAATAGAAGCCACCACAATGAGAAGCCTGCGCACCACAACGAAGAGTAGCCCCCTCTCGCCACAACTAGAGAAAGCCCCCCGTGCATCAATGGAGACCCAATGCTGCCAAAAATAAATAAATAAATTTATATATAAAAAAAAAACACATGGTTGTATTAACAAGATGATACAGGAAGCAAATGATAAATTTGAGAATTCTGATTGAAATGAGATGATTCTCTGATGCCTTGAATATGTTTTTAAAAAAATTAATAGTACTTATTTTTTCCTGAGGATAAATTAATCCATGCTTATTATAGAACATCTGAAAAATTTATGGAAAAGAATAAAGAAAAAATAAACATCAACTGTAACCTTGACACTGATAAATCATTCATGATATTTTGTTGTATAGGTCCACGACCCCTTAAATGAAAATCCTGGGCCAGATACACTTCAGAGTTCAGAACTGCTTGGATATTAAAGAGTATTACAATGCTAAACTACCATTTATTACATGATGCCCCATCGGAATCTGGAGCAGCACCCCATAATCAAACCCATTAAAAATCTCTGCAGCAAAATAGATGCATATTCTTATTTAGTCAGATAAAATAGAGCCTCACATTAGTTCAGATCAGATTTTTCTTCCAAAGAAGTCACCAAGAGACCTTTGTGATTTCTGAACCAAAAGGATTCAGAATTGGGGACAAGGGACTGTGGATCAGTATTCTTTTCAGATACACAAAAACAGTCAGAGTTTTGTTTCTACTTTTTAATTCAATATTTTATGAATGTGAGCATTTTCCCAAATTATTAAAAATTCTTCAGGAACATGCTTTTCAATGCCTATGTAATATTACACCATGTAGAAAAGGGTTTTGTTTATTTCATTATTTCTCTCATTTTTGGAATTACATATTGTTTTCTTTTTTTCTGTTATTGCAAATAACACTTTGAAAGACATATCTGAATATCAGATTGTTTGAATTTCTGAGTATTTTCCTAGGTAGATTCCTAGAAAAAGAATTATGGGGTGAAATGAGCTTTAAGGGTCTTGATGACTTTTCAGAAAAGCTGTACCAATTTATACTCCTGCCACAGCATGAGTGTTTGGTTAATTTATTTAACTACCCACTTTATCGTAGATACAGAAAAAATACACTTGCCCATCACACATCTTAACAAAGTTCTAATCAGGGACAACCAAACTTAGATTGTATTTTTGTTCTTCTTACGCAGAAGACAGTGAAGAGCTGACTGCTTTCACATAAAAGAGAAACGGGAATAAGGTAAGTTTACCATCAAGTTGCCCTCATTAGACCAGACTGAGTCAGATCTGGGCAAGGGAGGAGTTGCCCCTTGTCCGTAGGGTCCTCACTTGGAAAAGGGTGAGGGAGAGTATGGAAGTAATCCGCACATCATCATGAGAAGAGAAACAATCATTTTTATTTGTGCGCTGACAAATTCTGTTTCTGGAAGACTGAGGCCTTGTGTTTCCCTTCCATTTGGTGTTCTCCTATTTTTTGGACATTAGGCTGCTCCTCAGCATGGCCATCAGAGAGCAGAAAGAGATGTGAAGACCAAATCAGACAAGCCCATAATAATGGCTAACCCTCCCGAGTGCTTATTATGATGTGTCAACTCTGGTGCCGGGTGCCTTGCATGCATTATCTCATGTAATGCTGAGTGCATGGGTACAGAAACTGCTGGCGGTGAAGTTCGAAAGTGCGTGCTTGCTCATCAATCCTCTTTCTACCCTAGTAAGTCTGGAGGAATTAAAGGTTTGCAATCTCAAAGATCTCTTCAAGCCTAGTGTCTTGAATGACTCCAAGATAATCCTAAGACTCAGTGTCTCTAAGTTTGGCTATAAATCACAAATGTTACCCTTACGCTTTTTTTTTTTTTTTTGTCAGCGCCTCCAACAGTATCTTCACGAAGCAGGGAAAATGGCATAAATAAAATCCAAGAAAATTCTAGATAATCGTAAACACTTCGAAGGTCCTATATGGACAGGAGGGAGGTTGTATCTCAGAATACAATGGAGAGTTGAGAGTCTGTTATATCTAACACAAAACAGGGTATACACAGAGAAGAATGAGGACACATACATAATATAAACTTTAAAAACAACCAAACATACGAACACATTCTTCCCAAATGTGACTACAAATTAGTAATGCTAAATCAGGGTTTAACAAGCCCAAGTTCCTTTCCATTTATAGCTTTTTCTAATAAATTTTCTTTCTCTCTTCCCTTTACATATTTAACCTTACAGGATAGTTGATGTAGAGAAGGTCACAATTTTCATACACTAATACAAGAAAATCGAAGAGAGATTTTTTTGTTATATGGAATGAAATAACCCCACTCTT
>NW_006793169.1:1026537-1057156 GCF_000442215.2 Lipotes vexillifer
CTTTCCCTTATCTAGATACTCAGTTTCTGCATAGTTTGGTATATACTATAAAATGGCAGAAGCTCACAGAGAGAAAAAGAGAGGGGGAAAATTATTTTTATTTTGGGAGTGAGTTAAATTTATCTTCTCAACAATCTTCTCTAAAACTAAGGGGTGTTTCTATCAAATCTATCAAAAGACCAAGAAGTGGACCATTTCCTCCACTGTGGCTTCTCTTTATACTTAAAATAGCATTCTCCTGATAATTAGGTGTCAAGTGGGTGGAATGGCTTCTAAGTGATTTTTCTTTGCCACAGTTGGATATATGGTTAATTTTTTCAGTACACCAGGCCTATAGGGTGTGAAAAATAAGGTGGTGATAGAGGAAATGACCACTCACCCTCAAAGAAAGAATGTACTCTGTATTTTCCAAAGGGCCTAATTACTTGGGGAGGGGGGGAATAAAAAAACAAAATAAAACACCACTAATGACAGAAATGATTACCAGAAGCTCTTTAGCTACTCAAACTGCAAAACTAGCATTTTTAAAGCTAATTACAAATTTGGATTCTCTCATTTAAAAAATATACTTTGAAGCAGCCCACTTCTGTTTTAATGCTGAACCAAAGTCTGTGCAATTGGCACATTATCTAAGTAAAAAAAAAAAGCGTTGCTTGAACAAAATTACACTTTCAATGTCACTAAGACTTGAACTGCAAAATACCACAAGCTAAAAACTAGTAATGCCATGTGGTTATGTTATCTTACATTTATAAGAGAGTTTATAGTTTCCTAAGCCCTAAGAGACTCAGACCACGACCGCTCACAGGAGCTTTGCTACCAAGGTCAGGTCATTCACTGCCTCTGAGCGCGACATCTTTCACAGGTTCCTGTGAGGATCAAATGTGAATGCAATCAAGAGAGATTTTGCAAACTCTTAAGACATACATAACATGATGGGTATCATTATTCTTTTTACTAACAGCTTTGTGAGGCATAAAGATACAAATCCCCAAATACTGAGTTAGGAGAGTTTTATATCTGAAATGGCCACAAACTAGCTGAGTGACTCTCTGGACTTGATTTCTTAAGTAAAATGAGGGAGTTGGGTGAGATGCTTTTAAAAGGCTTCTTGAGACTAATGGTTCTGTGATCTGCGACTTGGCCATGGTAGTGATGGGGCAGCTTTAACAACAACTCTTAGGAAGCAGTCTCTCCTGGAGGCCAAGGTCAGCACTTAACCAATCTGCAGTGCTGGGGCAGGGTCCTTGAGCAGCCTCCCATGCCTCTGAATGGGCCATGCATTAACTAACTCATTTTGCTGGATTAAGGGGAGGTTGGGGGCATGCTAGGCCAATAGCCAGGGCCTCTGGGGCATAGGAAGGAGGTCCCGGAAGAGCTTGAGACAGCAGCTCTTTAGTAACTGGTACAAATATTTCACAATTCTAACAACTAGTGTAGCCAAATAAGTGTAGACCACTGGAATGTCAGTCTGGCTAACAGTTCCACTGTTGTCGGGCTACCAGTTTCAAAGAGATGGCCACCTCTGTGGGCCACCCACCTTTCCTGACTGAGTTCCTACAGTGTTGGAGGAGAGATCTAAAAGGGTTACTTTTTGTCGTATGAGTGCACATCATGTCACGTGGGAATCTCACTTCAAAAGGACTGGGGCCACTAACTTCTGCTTCTACTAATGATATTCTACCAGGCTGTCTAATACAACTTCCTGTAATGCAGAAAACGTTCAATAGTTGTGCTGTCCAAAATGGTAGCCATCAGCCACATGTGGCTATGGAGAACTTAAAATGTTCCTAGTGAGACTGAAGAACTGAATTTTTAATTTTAATCAATTTAAATTAATGTACATTTAAATAGGCACACGTGGTTAGTGGGTACCTTATTGAACGGTGCAGCTGTAGGATGCTTCACATACTAGTTTTCTTGGCTGTATTTTGGACCCCAGAAGCTCAGAGGACAATACATAATTATCCCTTCAACAAGCATTTACTGACCTCCTGGGTGCTGGGCACCATTCCGGTATCGCAAAACAATGGTGAATAAGACTGCCATGGACACTTCTGCTTTCATGGTGTTTCTCAGCTACACTGATTTCCGAAGACCTCACAAAATCTTGAATTGGTTCACCAGACTGCGCTTAGGAAAAAGGTGGGTGAGGAGATATGGTAATGCTACACTAAGCATGAAAGCACTGCTTTTTCATTTCTTCATATGAACTGTTAGGAAAACTGGGGGAAAGTTTAAAAAAGAGATATCTGAATGGTTACTATTCATTCACTTACAAGTAAAGTAACATATCCCAGATGAGGGAAATCATCTGTAAGTAATTCCCTCTTGCACAAACTTAAATTTACTTAAAAGAAAAAGTCAGTGGGGCCTGCATTCTTAAGCAAAGAAAAAGTAAATGGTATTTAATTACAGCAATAGTCATAAAAAATACAGGTGGGTCTCCATCTGCAAGCAGTGGGCAAGGGACATTTATACCAATTAGCTGTGAAATGATCAGGTTTTCCAGATCATCATCAGCCTTACTTATACACTTCGTGTATAAGTAAGGCTGATTGCATTCTTTATCCCTACAACTCAACTCTTAGCTAAGATTTTCACAGTGGCTTGAATGGGATTTGATGAGCAAAGCCCCCTTTGCTTTTCCCCAGGAAACTACAGGTGGAGGTATTTTTATCTACATCACAAAGCGAATACCAGCAACATTATGTCTAAGAAACAGAAAAGTGGTTTGGTTTATTGGTTTTCGGATTTCCAGTACTGCTTCCTGTATCCTGTTGTCAACTCTCTCCTGTCCTGATCACCTTTTCCTACCTTACTTGGATTTAGACTGATAATAAGAAAAGACAAAATATTCAGAATTGTTTTATGCTTTTGTTTGAACCTGAATCCAGGTTTGCCGAAATTTAAGAGGACAGGGATATCACGCGCCGGGAAACAGTGTTTTTAAACTAATTCGCTCCATTGTATTTATATTATTTCACTTGAGGCGAAAGTATCACCAAGCAAACTAACCTGATTTTCTCAGCATCCCAATGGGGTTGTACTTGGATGACACCATTGGGCCAATCTGACTTTTGAGCTTTAAAATGCCACTCTGGTCCCTCTGGGCAAAGCCACACTACTGGTTTTTAGGGTTAACAAATAACTCTTGTACATATACACAGACATACACACATTCCATCAATTTTTCCCTCTGGATTGAGTAGAAAGAGAAATTACAGTGGTCAGAAAACAAGAGTTCAAAACTTAGTTCTAAACTTACAAATTGCATTTCGAGACTACCATCTGCTGGAAAAGGTCAAATCTCAAATGTTCTGCTGGTCTCACGCTGTATAAAAATATTACTAAAAACTTGGTGACAGCTTTAGCAATAAACATGCTAACTTGTAAGTGGCCTTGGAGTCCTTATTCATATTCAGAAGCACTAAATTGAGTAGTCACACACCATTTTATGACCAGAAGGGCTTTAAAAAGAAAAGGGTCCATTGACGTTAATTTTTTGGAAACTACAGAGATGAGGTTTTTTTTTTTTTTAAATCTACATTTCAAACAGAATTTCAACAGTCAGTTGTACGAGGCAGAAGACCTTTGAATCATAGATCTTGTGGCTTTTGTGTTTTGTTCTACTAGCATGGGAAGGTGATGTGAGGAAATGTGCTTTTTTTTGCTACAACAGAGAAAGAACTGGGGAGCAGTCATTTCAGAAAGGATAGAGAAAATTAATTAAGATAAAACATTTCTGGAAGTTTCCACTTACACATTTCAGATGCTGGGACCAAGTTACTCTAGTTGGAGAACCCCAGCTAGAAAATTCACTTCTTTGATACTCAAGGTATTTACGTTCCCAAAATATAGTGGAGAGCTCATTCAGATTCCTACCCCTCCCTAAGAGGATGGTGCAATCGGAACAACTTGCCATTGACAATTCTGAAAAGAAGCGAAAAAGAAACTAGTGTTGAAAACACACAACCTGCTACCAAAGGGGAAAGGGAGGGAGGGATAAATTAGGAGTTTGGGATTAACATATACACACTACTATATATAAAATAGATAACCAACCAGGACCTACTGTATAGCACAGGGAACTATACTCCACATTCTGTAATAACCCATAAGGGAAAAGAATCTGAAAAGAATATCGCTGAATCACTTTGCTGTACACTTGAAACTAACACAACATTATAAATCGACTGTACTTCAATAAAAAAGAAAATACACAACCTGAAATAATTTGGGGGTTTCTGTAGGTTTTATAAGGTAAAAAGTGGAATACTGGCCTGTATTTATGCATAATAATAATAATACTTTCCATTGACTCAAAACTTCCACGTGCCAGGAACTGTGCTAGGAATTTTTTGGGTATTACTAGCACACCTGGTGGATGAGAGAACCATGGCTCAGACAGGCAACGTGCCTTGCCCAAGGTCACATTGGAGGAGATGAGAGGGGATGATATGTAATCTTTATCCAGGCCCATCTGACCCCAAAGGCCACCCCTATCCTATGCAACACTGCCATCCACTACACTTTGGGGAGACTGCATCCCTCTCCCCAAAGGAAACATGATCGCTTTTCCACGTGCTACCAGTAAAATGTCAAAGTAAAGTGACAAAGCTGCAGGTCCTTTAGCAATTTAATTATTTGTGCATAAAGTTGACTAGCTTGTTAGCACTAAAATGGTTATATTTCATGAAGCATATTAGAATTAAAAAAATTTTTCTATTGCAGTTTCTTAAAAATACTATCAGGTATCTTATTTAAAAATGACCCAGGTCATTCTCTCCAGGTGAATTATAAGCACAGGATACCTGTCCTCTGTCATGAGACACAGCAGTGAAAACACTGTATCTGGTATCTTGCTCTGGGTTCCAGTCTCTGATGAGCAGTACCACGCTGGCAATGCCCAAACAGAAAATACCCAAAGCAGATGCTGATGTGGCATTTAGGGCTCATGTACCATATTTTCCATTCTTAGGTCAAAGACCATCTATGAAATCAGGCAGTCAGCGACTAAGTTCATCTGCAGGAGTGAAGATGGGCGTGTGTGTAGGGGCTGCCCGTCAATTAGTAAAGGGCAGTTTCTTGAGAACTCGGATGGGCATCAAGGAAACCACAAACAAAACGAAAAGACAACTCACAGAATGGGAGAAAATATTTGCAAATGATGTGACTGACATGGGGTTAATATCCAAAATTTACAAGCAGCTCATGCAGCTCAATATCAAAAAAACTAACAACCCAATCCAAAAATGGGCAGAAGACCTAAACAGACATTTTTCCAAAGAAGATATACAGATGGCCAAGAGGCACACGAAAAGATGCTCAACATTGCTAATTATCAGAGTAATGAAAATCAAAGCTACAATGAGATATCACCTCACACCAGTCAGAATGGCCATCAACAAAAAGTCTACAAACAATAAATGCTGGAGAGGGTGTGGAGAAAAGGGAAGCCTCATACACTGTTGGTGGGAATGTAAATTGGTACAGCCACTATGGAGAACAGTATGGAGGTTCCTTAAAAAACTAAAAATAGAGCTACCATATGATCCAGCAATCCCACTCCTGGGCATGTATCCAGAGAAAACCATGGTTCGAAAGGATACATGCACCCCAATGTTCACTGCAGAGCTGTTTACAATAGCCAAGACATGGAAGCAACCTAAATGTCCATCGACAAAGAAATGGATAAAGAAGATGTGGTACATATGTACAATGGAATATTACTCAGCCATTAAAAAGAATGAAATAATGCCATTTCCAGAAACATGGATTGACCTGGAGATTATGGTAATCTCCTAAGTGAAGTAAGTCAGACAAAGACAAATGTCATATGCTATCACTTATATGTGGAATCTAAAAAAAATGATACAAATGAACTTTTTACAGAACAGAAGCAGACTTACAGATATTGAAAACAAACTTACAGTTACCAAAGGGGAAAGGTGCGGGGGAGGGATAAATTGGGAGTCTGGGATTGACATGTACACACTACTATATTTAAAGCAGATAACCAACAAGGACCTACTGTAGAGCACAGGAAACTCTGCTCAATATTCAGTAATAACCTAAATGGGAAAAGAATTTTGTTTGTTTGTTTTTGTTTTTGTTTTTTTTGCAGTACGCGGGCCTCTCACTGTTGTGGCCTCTCCCGTTGCGGAGCACAGGCTCCGCACGCGCAGCCTCAGCGGCCACGGCTCACGGGCCCAGCCGCTCTGCGGCATGTGGGATCCTCCCGGACCGGGGCACGAACCCGCGTCCCGGCAGGCGGACTCCCAACCACTGTGCCACCAGGGAAGCCCTGGGAGAAGAATTTGAAAAAGAATAGATACATGTATATGTATAACTGAAGCATTTTGCTGTACAGCTGAAACTAACACAACATTGTTAATCCATTATACTCCAATATAAAATAAAAATTATTTTAAAAAGGAAAAAAAATAATGCCTTGACTCTTCCCAGGTTCAACACTTGGTCTGGGCTTTTGAGGGATCTCTGCCTCTTTCACCCCATCTGAGAGCTCTGCTTCTGCCTGTGCTTCATCTATCAGCTAGCAAAACCTGCAAATTCCTCCGCGTGTGGGGAGCTGTGCACGCCTGCCAGCCTCATCTGCAGGAGCAGGTGGCCCTTGACTTACAGGTTGCACAGGTATGGGTTCCAGGCGGGTCTCACGCAAGGCAAGGTGCCGCTGGGTCATCCCCACGCAAGGCTGGCGGGGTCCACACAGAGCTGATCGCCGCCTCAGGGGAGAGGGCTGCAAGTCTGGTTGAGGACCCTGAAGACAGGACATGCACGTGGTGTCTAAGAAGAGTGATGCACCCTTTCAGGAAAAGCCACTACCCTTGACCCACCTGTTCCAGCCCAAAACCTTTGATTTTCCTCTCTCCCCACACTTCTAGCAACTATTCCATCGGCAAGCGCTTTGACTGTAACTTCAAACTTTTATCTCAAATCTGTCAACTCCTCTCTGTCTCTGCCGCCATCAGCATCACTTCTCACCTGGCCCACTGCTCCTACCATGGTAACTGGCCTCTCTGTGTTCAATCCACCCCCCGACCCTCCCGGGCATCGAGGGTCCCCAAGACAATCCCAGGTCGGGTGCTTCTCTAGGAGACTCACAGGACTCAGCATAGAGTCGTTCCCATGGCAACGGTTTATGACAGCCGTCTGCTCCCAGCTCGAACCCTGACTGGGCTCTGGCCACACCGCCGCCCTCTCCGCACAAGACTCTCCTTCTCCCCCAGGCTCTGCTTCCTGCCCTTGCTTCCTTACATGACAAACTCAGCTTCTCTTTCTGAATTTACAGGCTCCTATTCCTGCCACCATCTGCCTTGTATAAAAATCAGTTGGGCTTAATCCTGCTGTGGTCACATACCCTTTGGAGGCTCCTGGGCCGTGGTCCTGAATCCCACTGTGCCGACAACCACGTGGCACCGTCCGGGCCGACTCCAGCCTTGTTCAGTCCCCAGCCCAGCCTGACATCCACCGCCCAGCTCCCCGTCCCAGCCCTCTGACTCGGGCCACCTCAGTCCTTCCCCCTTCTCTGCCCACTTCACAGCTCAGGGCAGATTCTTGGCAGGATGAGGAAGAGAAAGAACGGGGAGCAGAGGAGAGTGGAAGTCAGAAGCGGTGGAAGCTGCTGTGTGTACACAAGGGGACTACATTTGTCCATAGGGATTTTATACTCTCCTGCAGACCTTAAAAAAAAATTTTTTTTTTTTTTTTTTCAGAAACCACAGATCAGCCGAACTGCAAGGGACCTTGGAGATCACCGAATCCAACCTCTTCATTTTACTGATTAGGAAAGCGAGGTGAGAGGAAAGGAAGGAAGGAAGGAGAAGGCAGCATTTACTGAGGTCTCATCATCGGCTCTGGATACACGGTCGCAGGTCGCACAGCCAGCGAGCGGCAGAGTTGGGACCACAAAGCACTTGACGGAGCATTTTCATCCCCCACAAGTTTTGCCTGTTACTTACATATTCATATATCACACGCAGGAAAGGGCTTGACATTTAACATATAAAGATACTTGGAATTCCCATCTCAAAAGGCAAATGGTTTTTCCCTCTGTATTATCCAATATAGTTTTTTATTGTGGCAAAATATGCAAAACACAAAATGGACCATTTTAAATAACCATCTTTAAGTGTACAGTTCAGTGGAATTAAGCACATTCATCTTGTGCAACCATCATCACTACCCATCCAATACATTTTTTGTTAATAAAATTTTATTTTTCTATAGGTTCTTTAAAAAAGTTTTTTTTATTGTAGTATAGTGGCTTTTCCAATACATTCTTAAGTGAGTCTTTTCTGAATAGTAAATTCAAAGTAACATTGAAGGACACCAAAAAAAAAAAATTTGAAGGAAAAGACAAGTGGAAAATAAACTTTTGGGGGTTACACTTCATCCAACAAAACCTTTCATACACGAGGTCTCCTGTGACATATTTTTCATTATTCTCCTAGTCTTGAAATCAGAACTGTGAGAATGCTGGTCACCAGGTGAAAAGGCAGCTTCTGTCGCTTCTCTAGGATCTACACTAGTTGTATGCGGTTACAAAAATGTTGCACAACCCACGACATCAAGGCCTTCCACGCCTCCTCCCTAAAAAGACAAATAAAACAGTATTTCTTGGAAAGATAGGCATTTACCAATGCACTGTATCTAGATGGAGCTGCCTCTGCCACCGGGGTCTGCTTCTAAGGGTTCAGAAGTGTTGGCACAAAGCACAAAGAATGTCCCTTAGCTATTCAGCATTTAGTTTAACTCCACAATGTATTTACCAAGATTTCTTTTTTTTTTTTTTTTTTTTTTCCCGCCGTCCCTTCTTGGTTTAATGACCTCAAATATACCAACATCCTGTCTTACCTAATCCCCTAACAAGTTCCATCAAATGCCAGGACAGAATCACACAGCACTGCAGGCACTAAGATCATTCGTTAAGAATTCATTTTTATTCCAAAAACTAGGAGCGCCAGACCATTCAACACAATCTATCACACAGCCAGAAAATGAGCCAGGCACTTTAAGAGAAACATCTAAATTAATTTTTTTTAAACCTTTCTCCCATCACAGGCTCTTTAACAACCTAATAACTCTCTCCTCAGAAAAAGAGGCACAAATAAACACAAAGCCTTTCCACATAACGGGAAGGGTTCAAGGGCCCTTTGAAGCCTAAGACTCCACGGGGGGACCCCAGGTTAAAATCCTCTGCTGTAAATGAACTCCAACAAGAGTTCCCTCTGCGCATGGGTTTCTGTAGTGGATCCTGGTCCCTGGAGCATCCCAGGGTGACTTCCTCTGGTGACACTTTAGTCTCTGGATGAGGAATGACCTGTCTTGTTTTAGCTTCAGGAACATCCCCACCTGACTTCTGGTCAGAGTTGCTGTGAACATGGCTGTGCTTCTCCCAAGCCAGCTGGCCGCTCTGGGAATGCTCGAACTCTCCCCAGTCCCTCTCGTACTTGCCTTACCCAGATGGTCTTGGGTTCTGCTCTTTGATTTGCTGTCATGGATCCTGCTGCCCCCTCTCCATCCCTGTCACTTTCCTTCTTGGCCCTTTGTGCACTCTTATAATTTAAAAAATTAAACTTGATTTTCTTTCTTTACCATAAAAGTAACAACCTCTATTTTGTATTTAATTTCTTTGCTTTCCCTCCAAAAGCACCCTTCTACCTTTCATCCCTTTGCCCCTTGGGATTAATCTGCCCAACACTGTAAATCAACTATACTTCAATTTTAAAAATTACCCTGTCTATTGTAAGTAGTGCTGCAATGAGCATTGGGGTGCATGTATCTTTTTGAATTATGGTTTTCTCCGGGTATATGCCCGGGAGTGGATTGCTAGCATGGAAGCAACTTAAATGTCCATCAACAGAGGAAAGGATAAAGATGTGGTACATATATACAATGCAATATTACTCAGCCATAAAAAAGAACAAAATAATGCCAATGGTAGCAACATGGATGGACCTAGAGATTGTTATACTGAGTGAAGTAAGTCAGACAGAGAAAGACAAATATCATATGTTATCACTTATATGTGGAATCTAAAAAAAAGGGGGTACAAATGAACTTATTTACAAAACAGAAGTAGAGTCACAGATGTAGAAAACAAACTTATGGTTACCAGGGGATAAGGACGGGGGAGGGATAAATTGGGAGACTGGGACTGACATATACACACTACTATATATAAAAGAGATAACTAGTAAGAACCCGCTGTATAGCACAGGAAACTCTACTCAGTACTCGGTAATGGCCTATATGGGAAAAGAATCTAAAAAAAAAAAGAGTGGATATATGTATATGTATAACTGATTCACTTTGCCATATACCTGAAACTAATACAACATTGTAAATCAACTATACTCCAATAAAAATTTTTAAAAATTAGCCTGTCAATTTTTACAAAAAACTAGCTGGGATTTTGACAGGGCTTGTGTTGAATATGTATGTGTATCAGTTTGGTGGTATTCCCATCTTAACAATAGCAAGCCTTCTGATCTATGAGCATTGGCTGTCTTTCCATTTCATTTAACGTCTTCTGAATTTCTTTCTATAGTGTTCTGTAGTTTTCAGCGTATAAGTCTTGCACTTCTTTTGTTAAGTTTGAGTATTTCATTCTCTTTGATGCTGTTGTAAATAGAGTTGTTTTCTTAATTTTATTTTCAGTGTTTCATGGCTAGTGTGTAGAAATAAAATTGATTTTTGTACATTGATCTTTTATCCTATAACCTTTTATCCTACAATCCTAAACTTGTTTGTTATGTTTGTGCGTTTTGGTGTGTGTGTGTGGATGCCAGTCTTAAGTATTTTAAAGCATCCTAAAGCACAGGTGGACCGCAGCACATAAACCCAGCACTGAAATTGCACTGCAAACACCAAGAGCCCACACTACTCGTCCCTCCTCCCTAGGCACTGGGTGATGCTCCTGCTTTGGGGCCACAGTCTCAGTGGCATTCCTACTCTTGCTGACAGCCATATAATGATCTGGAGAGATATGTTTCTGGGACTCCAGGATGCATGGTGAAACATAAACCTATTTCCCACAGAAGTGGTGTTATAAAGACAAGTCAAGTCCTCAGCCTATCCTCTGGGGTCTATTTAAGTGGGCATCACTAGGTAAGGATGCCACCAGGTCTGGCTTCACCATTCCCAGAGTAACAGAACTTAAAGTTTCGTTTCTACAGGAAGCCACATCCTAAACTGAATGAACCTTTACAAAAGAACCCTCGTATCAGCAGAGACTTCTTATGGGTTTTCACACAGACACATCTATCTACACCTTTCCACTCCAGGACAGATTCCCAACGTACATTACGCTGAGGGACAGTGGTGGTTATTTTCACAAAAAACTGCTAAACTTGACACAAATTATAATTTTATTCTTTACTAGACTATATTTTGCTTCAGGTTTAAAAACTGATTTCCAGCCAGCCAGCAGTCAGAGAACTACTTTGCATCTTGATCTGTGAGTCACTGATTTAAGCATGCATTTGCCAAGAATACCCAAGCATGTGAAAGGATCAAAATATCACACTTTGATTGATTCAGAAAGTTATTTCCTACCAGCACACAGTCTGAGAGTTTCTATGCTGTGTCTGACTAATTGGGGAGGTTTAGGAGCTGAGAGCCAGGAGTCACTGTGCAGAAGACCTTGTTTCTTTTTCTGGGCACCAAGATCCCAGGGAGTGAAACGGTTCTCCGTGGCAAAGTGTATCCGCGTGACGCTCATCTGAGCGTGATACGGGTATCATCTTTTGAAGGGATCCTGGTTATTTCGGTTTGACAAAAATCGAGAAACATTTTAGAAAGAAAATCGGATTTGTGTGTAAATGAAGAATATTCCTGAAAAGAAACTCTGTTACGAAACTGAAATCTGGAGACCGCGGTGGTGCTAAGTTGAGTCATCAGTTCCCTTTACACCCTAATAATTGACGGCACTTTGATCACAATGACTGCTCTGGGTGATGCTTTTGTGTTTGCTTTTTTAAGTACTTCCTTGTGTAAACAGGTTGTCTTACAATCATCTTGCAAACATGTTTACATTTGAGGGATCATGGAGAACATCTGTTAGAAACAGATTTCACGCTTTTCTGTCAACTCAGGGAAATCCGAATCATGTTTCTTGGTAATATAAAAAAGCTCTTGGAGAGTTAAATGAAGTTCTACGGGAAGGGGGTGTTATGGAATGTTTTGATTGCTCTTGGTATATGTACTCAGAAATTTGTCCTGAAAACAACCATTTGAAATAGTTCGAAACAGGTATTAATTATTATTCTGTGGTTGTAGACGGGGACAAGGAGGTATGGAGAGGTTAAGTGGCTTTTGGTCAGTGACTGAGAAAGTGGCCAAAGTGGGAACCACACACCCCACAGGGCTTTTGATTTACAATCTTCAGGTATCGAGGGGCCTGTGATTTTATTTCCACAAAGTGTTCCGATTCCTTACAATTTTATTTAAGTCACTTATTCTGGAGACGGCAAGAGGAGGGGCTGAGTGATGGACTCTAAACAAAGGCAGTTTTGGGGTTTTTTTTTTTTGCGGTACGCGGGCCTCTCACTGCCGTGGCCTCTCCCGCCGTGGAGCACAGGCTCCGGACGCGCAGGCTCGGCGGCCATGGCTCACGGGCCCAGCAGCTCCGCGGCACGTGGGATCCTCCCGGACCGGGGCACGAACCCGTGTCCCCTGCATTGGCAGGCGGACTCTCAACCACTGTGCCACCAGGGATGCCCCAAAGGCAGTTTTTCAAAAAATTTATTTTATTGGAGTATAGCTGATTTACAATGTTGTGTTAATTTCTGCTGTACAGCAAAGTGATTCAGTTATACATATATATCCATTCTTTTTCACATTCTTTTCCATTCTGGTTTATCACAGGATATTGAACATAGTTCGCTGTGCTCTACAGTAGGACCTCGCTGTTTATCCATCCTATATATAAAAGTTTGCATCTGCTAATCCCAAACTCCCAATCCGTCCCTCCCCCTGCCCCCTCCCCCCTGGCAACCACAAGTCTGTTCTCTATGTCTGTGAGTCTGTTAACAAGAGCAGTTTTCAAATCCGGGTCCCGAGTTAGAGATCTAGGTGTGTGTGGAGAGGAGGGGCACGCAGAAGGGAACAGGAACAAAGCTCAGAGGAGAAGCTGGACACACAAGACTTCAGGCAAAATCTTTACTGAAACCTCAGTACTGAGCCTGTGCCTGCCACGGCCGGAAGCACGGTGCCCCTCTCGGAGGTACACCAACTTGCTCTGGCCCTAGGCAGGAGCCGCCTCCATGTGGAGGGAAATTACTGCCATCATGAGGGACCAGAGATGCAGCAGGCTCCACAGCGCTGCCCCGTGGGCAGCACAACCCCAAAAGCCAGGCCAAGGAACCCCTGCCTTTGACCCTGCCTCGAACTCATGACCCCGTCCGCCCCTTCAGTGCCTCAGAGGTTCCCACCCAAGTGAGCTCCCAGCGTCATTGCAGGACTTTTACCTCAGTCTGTCCTCTTTAGAGTGGGCTACTCCACCTGTATGGTGACTAAACAGCCATGTGGCAGCTGTACCTTGGCTGCATGGCCTGGGGCGGGGAGGGGCCCTGTGCATACATCCAGGTCCCTGCAGAGTGGGAGGAATTGGGGGATGGGAGGACAAGGGGCAGCAAAGAAGGGCAGGGTGTCCACTGGCTTTCCCTGAACCACCATGCTCCAGCCGGGAGCTCCAAGGAGGCTGTGAATTCTAAACTCAAAGCCAGCCTTCTGAAAGGTCACTGAGTCATGGTAGAGGATAGAACATATTTCATACAACCAGTCTGTTAGCCTGATTTACAACATTTTAATATTTAAACATACGGCACGTGAGCTTCAGTTGTGCCCTTGTCCCACGCCGTACAAAGGTTAGGGCCAGGCCTCCAGGGGGGTCATCAAGATCGGGGCTGTGCAGCCTGTAGACGGGCACTTGGGGATTCTGCACCCTGATGCTGCAGACCCTGACCCTCTGGGTGAGGAAGCAGAGGTGGCTGTAAGGGGCTTTCAGAATATCAAGGTGCTTACACAACGAAGGTTTCCTTCACTGTTGTTTTGGGGAGACTGTGTGCAAAGTGGGTAGCTAAATCTTTGCCCATCTAGCTGCTCGGCAGCCAGACACATCAGCGTCTTGCTACGGGCTAACTGAGAAAAATTTCATTTTTTAAAAAAAAATCACCCAATTCTTTCATCTCTTGTGGTTTCTTTTTTCCATACTTTGCATAAATTTACCAGCAGCTAGTTTATCAACTTGATGGTACCAGTGGGAACCAACCCAACAGCAGTTAGACACACCAAGGAAGGACCAAGTGTAGCCAGGCAAAGAAAAATACCAATGAATGTTAGGCTGTACTGTGAGAAATAATTCAGTAGCTGTACATCAAATGCATCAATATGATTCATTTTTAAAGGCCCATACATGTTACACCCACTTTCAGGACTTTCCCAAAGTAATTTAAAACTATTTGATGTTGCTTCCTGTTTTTCAGTCCTTTTATCTGTTGATGGGGGTGGCAATTCTACTGTTACCCACTGAATGAGAAGAAAAGTGAAGGATGGGGCAAGTTTCCTAGCTTTGGCCATCAAAATCTGCTTTAAAAGACCTCAGTTTTAGATTTTAAATTTCCAAATTTGGGGCTGTAAGCTTCAAAGTCTAAGATTTATCCTGTATTATAACCACAGATTGCACCAACATTTTCGCTTCATGAACTTCGGTCAACTTTGGGCTTCCTGCTCTCTCCAAAGCTTCCTACTAAAGCACCCAATCTTCAGAAGAGGGAGAAGAAAACAGGGTGGCAGCTCATTGGCCTCCGTCTATCGTCAATACATTTCTCCCTTCTTCCTTGAGGTAAGGACAGATCAGAAAAAGGCCTTTTTCATATTTTGAAGCCAAAGTTTCAGAAACGTGAGAATATTTCATAGATATTTATTCCATCAAATTATCCTCAGGTACCTCTCTGGAGAAGTGGTCACCTCTTCTTATTTGGCCTGAATAGCTCATTATTTTAATCCAGTAGATGGCTAATGAAAAGCAAACCTACACGCGCCATGAAATAACCACCCATCAACACTATAGCAGGGTGAGAGGCATTTTCAGGGTTGGGTGGCACAATTCACCTGCAAAGGATTGACCACCAAGTGGTTGATTCTGATTAAACACCTCCAATGAGAAAAAAGGTACTATCTCCTAAAAAGCCAAGTCCATTTTGGGCAATTACATGCACAACATCACTGCATATATATTTAGAGAGTTCTCTCTCAGACGAATCTGCCTCCCTGCAACCTAAAAACACTGGTCTGCCCTCCAGGGTAACCAGAGCAAGGATAACACCTACACACGTGTTAGGCAAACAGTCACAGCTCCATCTTTTTTCGCCCCATTTTTTTTCTCCAGGTAATTGTTTCCAGTTCCTTCAAATGTCACTTAGGACATGGTTTCAAATTTTCTCACTACCATTGTCCTGGGCCGTTGTCTTTTGAAATAAAAAAAGCTCTAAGTTAAAAAAAATAACCATTTAAATTTAATACCATGCAATAGCAAACGGTACCTTTGCCAATATGTCCATCAAAATGAAATCCCAAATTCAGCATCATTTTAACAGTGAGGAACAGACAGAACTATCTATCCCCTTCCTAGTCCCACAATGCAATCACAATTTCGTTAATGTTTTGGGCAACACCTTCACCTCACTGACTGGGATTGAGCTTGTGGAAATTAATTCCTCTGAGGATTTTCCATATATTGCTATTGCATTTTATTTCCCACATTCTCTATTTGTGATTTCTTTCTTTGGATACAACTGTAGGTCTTGACACTGATTTATCTATTATGAAATGTCAGCTCTCTCAGGTTGAGTTCCTTGTTTTTTTCTTCTTTCTTCTGTTTATCCGCTCAGTGGCAAAGGAACACATGAAAGAGAACTCTGCGCTCAAGAGATTTTTTTTTTTTTTTTTTTTTTTTAATCCTGAAATTGCAGTAGGCTTACAAAGCAGTGGGCAGTCAGGGTGAAAACTAACTCAATACACAATACCCTCTAGGAGCTGGCTCCGTGTGTATGCTGCGTTGAATCCTGCTTGGTCAATTCTGAGAGGAAGCTCGGAATAAATATTTACCATATTTCTTTAGTTCTCCTACTGAGAACTAGGGACAAGAGGGTGTTTAATGATGAAAGAGATTTCAAGATTTCTGCTCTGCGCTGTGTCCTGCCCATGGGCCATGAGGACAGATACAGGTCCCAGCTTCATAATGAAACCAGACACAGTTCACTTCCTTTTTTTCTGAAACCACCCCCTCACCTGGGGGATGTCTTGAGATGACACAGAGTTAGTCAAGTGTCACTAACCTGAGTTAATGAAGGGAATGATTGGTACTCATTATCAGCGACAATAATAATATTTCAAATATCCTCCTGGGAAGACAGACAGCACTTGCTTGGGATAGAATATAGTCCTGACTAAGCTGACCTGCTTCCAATGATGATCCCAGAACCCCAGAAGGAGAGAGGAGACATTTCAACTCCAGAGCTGTTTTCTCTTATAATTGGCATAAAAAGGAGAGGTCAACAAGTGTCCAATCAGATGAGTGGACAGGGGACTACACCTCCATGGTTTATTTACTGAACATGAACTATCAAGAAATCACACTCTTTGCCCAATCCCTCCTCTGCCCCTGGCTTTCGGGAGGCAGTCTGACTACCGGAGATCAGAGAGAGGAGGCCAGTGCAACACACAACCTGGTCATCAGGTGGGCTCTTCCCTTCCCGCAGCCTGGAGGGAGAGAACCAAAGGCTGGGGCAGTGGAGAATGTCCGCCATCTCTCCAGACAAGTGGAAAAAAACCCAAAACAAATGTAGAACCTAGACCCTTCTTGTCTCAGGGACCCCCAAGAAATGTCTTCAGTCTTGGCTGTTTTCTACTGTCCACCTTTTTATTGAGGACACAGAGGTGATGTGTCCCATCCTTGGGCTTCCTGTAGGCTCTTCCTCCTCCTACCAGGATTCAATGACCATTCCTGAGTGCTGGATCCTATGTCCGTGCTCTCACTTAAGGAATTTGTCCCTGCATTTATCCTTACTCTTCCTGCGACATCAATCTCTCTCTCTCCAGGACCGCTGGCATCTAAGCACGTTTACTATCTCCCATCTTAAAATCCCTTCTTGATTCCATAACTTCTCCAGGTACCACTCCCTTTCTCTGCCCTGGTTTCGAAGGCAGACCCTCAAAAGAGTTGTCTAGACTTGCTTGTTTTCAGATTTCTCATTCTCTCCTTAGCCTGTTGTAAGTAGGTTTTGTGTCCTTTCAGAGCAACTGCTTTTATCAAGGTCCCCAAGGATTCTACCTTCCCCATTCCATGCTTCACTTTCTATTTTCCTCTTCCATGACGTTTTAGCATCACTTGACTCAGTGGCCTACTTCCTCCATGAAACGACTTCTTCCCATGGCTTTAATGGCATCACATTGTCCTGGCTTCTCACCTGGCCTTCTCACCTCACCTGTGACCCCTCCCCCCACAGCTCCTTGGCTGGCTCCCCTTCTAAATGTTAGCGTGTTCCAGAGCTCCAACCTTGAAATTTTTCTCTTCTCTAACTAACTACACTCACTCCCGGGTCTATGGCTGCTATTACCCATAGGCTGAGGGCTTCCAAATCTGTTATATGTTGCCCTGACCTCCTCCCCGATTTCCATATACAATTACCCACTCAGCATCTGAACTGTATATCCAAAATATGCATCTCAAACATTACATGGCTGAAATGGAATTCTTGTTACCACTCTCCCTACTATCACTCTCCTGCTTGACACCTTTCCTTTAGACTTTGCGCTGCTCTTACAATAGAATCCAATGCCTGCAAAGCCCTGCTTGGCCCTCTCTTCTCATTCATACCCGTCCTCCTCTTCTGCCCCCTTCTCCACTTACTTCCGCCTGAGGGCCATTCCACCACCCCTGTCCTGTCTGCTCCAGCGCTTTTTGCACCTTCTTCTGCCTTGGCCTGGAAGGCCCTTCCCTTAGCATGGTAAGGGGCCCTCTCTCCCATGTCAGGCATTACCTGACCTTCCTATACACACATCCCTACAACTGCCCTCCTCCTGATCACATTGCTCCATTTTATGACCTTTCTAACACTCATCGCTCTCTGAAATTACCTTGTTGATGAACAGGATTGCTGGTTTATAGTTTGTATTCCTGAAACAGAATGTCAATCTCCACTAGAGCAGGAATCTTGTTTCTTACGAAACTGAGTTATTTGTAGTGAGGTGGATGGACCTACAGTCTGTCATACAGAGTGAAGTAAGTCAGAAAGAGAAAAACAAATACCATATGCTAACACATATATATGGAATCTAAAGAAAAAAAAATTGTCACGAAGAACCTAGGGGCAGGATGGGAATAAAGACACAGACCTACTAGAGAATGGACTTGAGGATATGGGGAGGGGGAAGGGGAAGCTGGGACGAAGTGAGAGAGTGGTAAGGACATATATACACTACCAAACGTAAAACAGATAGCAAGTGGGAAGCAGCCGCATAGCTACAGGGAGATCAGCTCGGTGCTCTGTGACCACCTAGAGGGGTAGGATAGGGAGGGTGGGAGAGAGGGAGACGCAAGAGGGAAGAGATATGGGGACATATGTATATGTATAACTGATTCACTTTGTTATAAAGCAGAAACTAACACACCATTGTAAAGCAATTATACTCCAATAAAGATGTTTTTTTAAAAAAAAAGGAATCTTGTTTCTTGTGCTATGCTGTATTCCTACCATCTAGAACAGTACTTGGAATACAGCAGGTGATTAATACTTGCTGACTGGATGCAAGTATGTGTGAATAACAATGGGTGGTATGATACCCCTCAGGAAAGACCTCTGCATATTGCAAAATAATCACGTACAAGTAAGGTAAGAGAAGTGACGTGTTACAACAAGTCCAGACTCTGTCTCCTCAGACATCATCACTCTATGAACATCTGCCATCTTGATTCCATTTCAGCAGGTTAAACAAGACAAAGAGTCCAAGCTCTCACCGCCTCTCGCCAGTCCCCAAACTGGTCTCCTTGCTGCCCATCTTTTTCTTCTCCAGGTCATCTACAATGTAGGGAGTCATCTTTCAACATGGAAACCTCGTCATACCACTTCCCTGCATCCCACTGATTTTAGAATGAAGCTCGAATATGGCTTCCAAGGCTGTTCAGGATGAGGCTTAAGAAAGAGCAGACCCTTAAGCCAGAGACCCTTTAGCCACTGCTCCTACCCTGCTCTACGTCCCAGCTGTCCTGAAATTCAGTTCTTTGAAAGCACCAGGTGTTGTCACCTCAGGATTCACATAGTCATTCATTCCCCTCCCCCTGACCTGGCTAACTCATCCTTCAGGTGTCAGATTGGACAGCATTTCCTCTGGGAACTTTTTTGGACCCTCCCTGTCCGGGTTAGGTTTGCTTCTTTTGTAATTGACAGCATCCCGCACTTCTGCAGTAACAGTCTTTGTCATTCCCGTGATGATCACTCACTTAAATGTCTCCCCCACTCCTTGTAGGTTCCTTGAGGGCAAGGACTATGCTCTCCTGTCCGTCTCTGAGCCCTAGCAAGAGGTGCTCAAGAATAATTACGGAATTAATGAACAAATGGACTAATGTGTGAATCCCACCAAAGACAAAAGAGATAATTCTAGAGGGTGTGTATGTGGTTAGCTTTGATTTTTCTATTTTCTTTAATCTCTTTGATTCGTCCTAATTCTTGCACTTCATTTTCAACATTCTTGCTTTTAGCATTCTAGTCTTTACTTGTATTTTGAATCAACATACACTTCTCCCTCATTTTGTGTTTTTCATACCAAGCAGAAATAAACAATTGTTCTTTTTTTTTTTACAGATTTTTTTTTGATGTGGACCTTTTTTTAAAAAGTCTTTATTAAATTTGGTACAATATTGCTTCTGTTTTATGTTTCCGTTTTTTGGCCGCAAGGCATGTGGGACCTTAGCTCCCCAACCAGGGATCGAACCCGCACCCCCCTGCATTGGAAGGCGAAGTCTCAACCACTGGACCGCCAGGGAAGTCCCAAACAATTGTTCTTTTTTTCCTGTATTTTATTTATTTTTTTATACATCAAGTTCTTATTGGTTATCTATTTTATACATGTTGGTGTACACATGTGAATCCCAATCTCCCAGTTCATCCCACTCCCCCACCCCCGCCACCCTGCTTTCCCCCCTTGGTATCCATACACTTGTTCTCTACATCTGTGTCTCTATTTCTGCCCTGCAAACCGGTTCATCTGTACCATTTTTCTCGATTCCACATATATGCGTTAACATATGATATTTGTTTTTCTCTTTCTGACTTACTTCACTCTGTATGACAGTCTCTAGGTCCATCTACGTCTCTACAAATGACCCAGTTTCACTCCTTTTTATGGCTGAGCAATATTCCATTGTATATATGTACTACATCTTCTTTATCCATTCGTCTGTCGATGGGCATTTAGGTTGCTTCCATGACCTGGCTGTTGTAAATAGTGCTGCAATGAACATTGGGGTGCATGTGTCTTTTTGAATTACGGTTTTCTCTGGGTATATGACCAGTAGTGGGATTGCTGGATCATATGCTAATTCTATTTTTAGTTTTTTTAAGGAACCTCCATACTGTTCTCCACAGTGGCTGTATCAATTTACATTCCCACCATCAGTGCAAGAGGGTTCCCTTTTCTCCACAGCCTCTCCAGAATTTGTTGTTTGTAGATTTTCTGATGATGCCCATTCTAAATGGTGTGAGGTGATACCTCATTGTAGTTTTGATTTTCATTTCTCTAATAATTAGATTTTGATCAGCTTTTCATGTGCCTCTTGGCCATCTGTATGTCTTCTTTGGAGAAATGTCTATTTAGGTCTTCTGCCCATTTTTGGATTGGGTTGTTTGTTTTTTTAGTATTGAGCTGCATGAGCTCTTTATATATTTTGGAGGCTAATCCTTTGTCCGTTGATTTGTTTGCAAATATTTTCTCCCATTCTGAGGGTTGTCTTTTCATCTTGTTCATAGTTTCCTTTGCTGTGCAAAAGCTTTTAAGTTTCATTAGGTCCCATTTGTTTATTTTTGGTTTTATTTCCGTTACTCTAGGAGGTGGGTCAAAAAAGATCTTGCTGTGATTTATGTCAAAGAGTGTTCTTCCTATATTTTCCTCTAAGACTTTTATAGTGTCTGCTCTTATATTTAGAGTTTATTTTTGTGTATGGTCTTAGGGAGTGTTCTAATTTCATTCTTTTACATGTAGCTGTCCAGTAGTCCCAGCACCACTTATTGAAGAGACTGTCTATTCTCCATTGTATATCCTTGCCTCCTTTGTCACAGATTAGTTGGCCACAGGTGCGTGGGTTTATCTCTGGGCTTTCTATCCTGCTCCATTGATCTGTATTTCTGTTTTTGTGCCAGCACCATATTGTCTTGATTACTGTAGCTCTGTAGTATAGTCTGAGGTCAAGGAGTCTGATTCCTCCAGCTCCATTTTTTTCCCTCAGGATTGCTTTGGCTATTCGGGGTCTTTTGTGTCTCCATACAAATTTTAAGATTTTTTGTTCTAGTTCTGTAAAAAATGCCACTGGTAATTTGATAGGGATCGCAATGACTCTGTAGATTGCTTTCGGTAGTGTAGTCATTTTCACAATATTGATTCTTCCAATCCAAGAACGTGGTACATCTCTCCATCTGTCTGTGTAATCTTTAATTTCTTTCGTCAGTGTCTTTTACTTCTCTGAGTACAGCTCTTTTACCTCCTTAGGTAGGTTTATTCCTAGGTATTTTATTCTTTTGGTTGCAATGGTGAATGGGATTGTTTCCTTAATTTCTCTTTCTGACCTTTCGTTGTTAGTGTCTGGGAATGCAAGAGATTTCTGTGCATTTATTTTGTATCCTGCAACTTTGCCAAATTCAATGATTAGCCCTGGTAGTTTTCTGGTGTCATCTTTAGGATTATCTGTGTATAGTGTCATGTCATCTGCAAACAGTGACAGTTTTACTTCTTATTTTCCAATTTATATTCCTTTTATTTCTTTTTCTTCTCTGATTGCTGTGGCTCGGACTTCCAAAACTATGTTGAATAATAGTGGCAAAAGTGGACATCCTTGTCTTGTTCCTGATCTTAGAGGAAATGCTTTCAGTTTTTCACCATTGAGAATGATGTTGGCTGTGGGTCTGTCATATATGGCCTTTATTATGTTGAGGTAGGTTCCCTCTGTGCCCACTTTCTGGAGAGTTTTTATCATAAATGGGTGTTGAATTTTGTCAAAAGCTTTTCCTGCATCTATTGAGATGATCATATGGTTTTTCTTCTTCAGTTTGTTAATATGGTGTATGTATCACATTGATTGATTTGCCTATATTGAAGAATCCTTGCATCCCTGGGATAAATCCCACTTGATCATGGTGTATGATCCTTTTAATGTGCTGTTGGATTCTGTTTGCTAGTATTTTGTTGAGGATTCTTGCATCTATACCCATCAGTGATATTAGTCCGTAATTTTCTTTTTTTGTAGTATCTTTATCTGGTTTTGGTATCAGCATGGTGGTGGCCTTGTAGAATGAGTTTGGGCGTGTTCCTTCCTCCACAATTATTTGGAAGAGTTTGAGAAGGATGGGTGTTAGCTCTTCTCTAAATGTTTGATAGAATTCACCTGTGAAGCCATCTGGACCTGGACTTTTGTTTGTTGGAAGATTTTTTTTTTTTTTAACATCTTTATTGGAGTATAATTGCTTTACAGTGTTGTGTTAGTTTCTGCTATATGACAAAGTGAGTCGGTATACGTATACATATATCTCCACATCTCCTCCCTCTTGCATCTCCCTCCCACCCTCCCTATCCCACCCCTCTAGATGGTCACAAAGCACTGAGCTGATCTCACTGTGCTATGCGGCTGCTTGTTGGAAGATTTTTTTTTTTTTTAACATCTTTATTGGAGTATAATTGCTTTACAGTGTTGTGTTAGTTTCTGCTATATGACAAAGTGAGTCGGTATACGTATACATATATCTCCACATCTCCTCCCTCTTGCATCTCCCTCCCACCCTCCCTATCCCACCCCTCTAGATGGTCACAAAGCACTGAGCTGATCTCACTGTGCTATGCGGCTGCTTGTTGGAAGATTTTTAATCACAGTTTCAATTTCATTATTTGTGATTGGTCTGCCGGTCTGCCAAACAATTGTTCTTTATCTTACCTAAGTTTAGGCCCTTTCTTCTAAAGTCTTTTTCACCTTCACTTTCTCCTAGTCCATCCCATGTTTACAAGCATCTACATTTATACATTAAAGTACTCTGCAGTGTTTTTTATTGACTATAATAGTTTTCCTTTATGATTCTTACAGCTTCATTTATTATATGGCTATGTTTAAGGATAGTTAAGTCTAATAGACAAAGTTCTTTAGAGCAATTAAAATTCAGGCTAATAGCTTTTCAAGTATTTTCAAAGACATTCTATGGACATTTTCCAGGAGTGTAATGCTAACCAAGAAACCTGAAGGAGAAGCATCTATCATTTAAAGGGAAGAGGGGCAGTGCCTCCACACAGCTGACTTTTCTTTGTTACTGACGGGCTTTTTCTGCTCCGTGAAGAATACAGACAAGACGAAAGGGCCATGATATTCCATGAATAAATAACTCTTTTAAGTACTTGAATTGCAAGTTAGAAAAAAATTACTCTCCAGTGACTAAAACAGCTTTCTAGGAGCCCGTGTTATTACATCCAAGTACATCCCTAATCCTAGTGGGGGAGTTTATTCCTTTCAAGGATTGAGCCACACAGCTGATAAGAGTTTTGATAGATAATTTCATTGTATCTGTATCTGACTTCTGTTAATACAGTCATTATCAATGATCAGTACACAAGAGCTATAATGAACCCATTAAAGTTAATACATTCTCATTAATTCAAAAGATATGCATTTCATTGGTTCGTCATGGAAAGACCAATATGTACTCTTAAGAAAAGCTGACAATGTTAAGCCAAGAGGGTCACTGTAAGTATCTAAAATAAAAGTGGAACAAACAACGGATCATTTGTTCTTCTTTGCAGGTATCCAAACAGGTAGCAGCATAGTACAGTGATTGAGAGTGTGGGGTCCGGGGCCTAAGCAGGCCTGGGTTTGGTTCCAAGCTTTGCCATTTACTGCCTATAAGGTATCCAGTATAAGTTACTTAACTCCTCTAAATCCAATACTATAAACTGGGGATGACAGTACTTATCAAATAGGGTTTTTGTGAAGATTAAAGGAGATAATACATATAAAGTAAAATTCGAGCTCAGTCCCAGGTACATAGCAAATGTTCAGAACATTTTACCTAAATTAACTATTTTCTTTTATCTTACATTAACTACCCTTGGTACAAACATGTGACATGTAAAAATGTTATTTACATGTAAGGCTTTCTGTGATACTTATAAGCCTCTATGTGCATATGACATTTAGCAAATTTTATCTACATACTGTAGGAACTGTTTGAATTTTTACCTGTCATGTACATGTAGCTACGTCTAGTGATGGTGATTAAGTCATGATCCTTCCAGGGTCTCCTGTGGGCCCAGTCCTTACTGCCCTTACTTAATTAGGTTAGTTTCAATCAACAACTAAAATGTGATGACTTAATGAAGAGCATACATATGATTAATTCACACATACCCAAAATAAACTTAAATACATTAATATAATGTCCAAAATTCATTATTTAAAATATTATACACATTATAGAGAAATGCTTAATGATAGGTCAACCTATCACTTGATTTGTGATATAAGTTTACTGAGCTATCAATTTAAACTAAAAAGGCCTCAAATTTGAATATACAGAATAGACAAATAGCTGCAGAAACAACCTTCTGAAACTATATAACATTATCCAGCAGCTGGAAAACCAATTCTTTATTGAAAATATTCAGAATTTGATATTACCCAATAACTGCAAAAGTTGCTAGAAAGATATCATTAACATTTATTGAAGATTCTTAGTGCGTTAAAATGTTTTAAATAACAAATGTTTAGTAGTTTTAGTTACTGGCAAAAACAACCTCTTAAAATATGATGCTCATTCGCCTTGAAGAGAAAAGTACTAACTTGGACATTTCTAGATAATCATGAAGCCGCAGTTTAAAACTCCCAGACACGCATGTGTGAAAACATATATGATCTGCCTGTTATTGAAACACTGCGTCGGTCAAAATTGGGAGTTGCTTATCTTGCTTTATACTATTTGTTACAGTCTGTCTGTGTCCAGGTAAATGGGTCTTGCTCAGGTCTCGGGAACATTAAAAACCCAGAAAAGCCAGCACAGCACTAGGAAATCCCCATGTAACAGAACAGGGTGAAGAGTCAGAAGACGCTGCTGTAAGCATAATTCGACCTTTTGCTAACTGTGTGACCTGTGTCATTCATTCATTCACCTACTCCAGATATCGCTGATACCAATGGACAAGACAGATATGCCCCTTGGAGAGCTCACTCAATAAGGCTTTTTTACTAGCACCCTAAAAATGGGGAGGACCACAAAGACAGCAAGGAATTTAAACCAGGCATCACAATAGAAAGTCCATGATGATTACCATTTTCATGGAACAGACAGCCTCTGGGTCTGTTTCTTTGTCCACAGAACACAACAGAAACACCTGCTTTCTCTACCTCAGTAAGGATCAAACTCTGTGAGCACTTGTTATGGTGTACACATTTGAAATTAAAAGAAAAAAATACTACCTTATCAGAATAAACCATTAGGCAAACCAATTCTCTTCAGTTCAAGGTTCTCAGAACAAAGCTTGCCTACTTCACAATGTCTTCATTGATACATTTCTTGGCCCTTCAGAAGAAGCCAAATAGTTGCATAACTATGAGCCTTTTACAAATATCTTAAGTCCTGGTACAGATCTTAATATCCCTAAGTGGGTCCCTATATTTGGCAGAGAACTCTTCAAACCATTTTAAGACTACTTGCTTTTTGAATAGCTTTTTACCTATGAGTTTCTCGGAGTGAGTCAGAATATATCCAGTAGAAAATCTCTTAACGGATGGCCCTTAATTGACTGGATGGATTAATTGGACTTCTCCATCTCCTCTATAAAATATACTGACTGACACTGCGTGGTCAAATGAAGGCTGAAAGCTGCCCTCTGGCACCCTGGAGCATTCAGCTCCCTCCTTGGAACTTCGGGCTTAAACTGTTAATGCCACTGTACTTGTTATTGTAATTATGGAATATAGACGTAGAGATATATTATGTATATGTAATATATATGTTTAAGTATCATGTTGGCTAATGAAATATGAGTGTGAAAATAAAGTTATTTTTTCTGAAAGTTTAGTGAAATCAAATGAAAGAAGCAAGTTGCTGAAGGAAATCTGCTACTGAATTAGATATGAGTGAGATAACTTGAAGACTGGAGAGACAGTAAAACTTTACAACGATTTTCCACTCAGATTGCATGACGAGTGTCTTTAAAAATTCTTCCACGTTAAAGAGACATGAAAATCTTGCAATAACATGCATGGGAGATGACACAGAATTCCAATCAGTAGAGCCACTCTCCAAGAAAAGGCCTTGGGCTCACATCAGATTGGCAAATAACTGTTCATGTGTAGCTTTAAGTTAAATACATTCTTTAGGCTATGTAGTATCTTTTTTAAAAATGATTCACCCTTTAACTGATTTTTCAACTAACTAGAAAACTTGTGGTCCCACTCAGGTTAGCTGACAGGGCTATGACTGTACAACCATCCCCAGGAATTCTAGGAATATGGAGTTTCTTCTTTTTTCTCTTTCTCATTTTTTTTTATTGTCTGACATTTATCAATGGCCATTCATTGCTTATTTAATTAAAAATATTATCTTTAATGGAAAAATTATATATATAAATTTCAGGTATCCTGGAGCAAACAGAAAAGAAGGTCAAATATATTCACTCATGTGTTGTTTATTTACTTAGTAATTTTAATTTTGCCTTTTGCATCTCTATTTCTGGTGTGAGGACACCTACTTATTTGTAAGATTGGTTTAACTGGGGTTCAATGAACATGAACCTCCCAGTAACGGAAGCTGGACCTTTCCAGTGTAAAGGTTGATTCTGGGGCAGCGGAACTCTCGCCTGTGTGAACAAGGTTTCCTTTTACTAATCTGGTTCTCCTCCTGTATATTTTGGGAAATGACACAAGTCCAGGAGTAGCACATCATGGGCAAAATGCACATCTCTCTCTGGGCCTTAAAGGGACTGTGACTCAAAGCACTTCATTGGGGATGCCCAGGGGTCGTGCATGACCAGACACTGGCAAAGCATTTTTGAGAAACCTCCTCCTCAACTGAGAAATCCACTATGAGAAAGCTGTAGCTTGTACTGAACAAAGAAATCAAGTTAGTGAAACACCAAAAAAGACAGGATTGTCTCAGTCTCAGTATCAAACACAGGTCACCCTCCTTTACCAGAACGATAAAAACCAAAAAAACGTTTATAGGAAACGACCGCTTGAAAGCAGTAAGATGGGATGTCTAGCTAAGACTCGTTTTAGCCTTTACTTTTATCTTTCTCCCTGTGGGTGGGGGTGGGGAAAACTGGCCCTGAACCTGTTCAAAGTCCAGTTCAACAGCCAACAGACGTACGGTTATTCCTCAGTAAACATATCTCTAACTTCCACATGCCAGGATGAATGCTGGATCATGTCTCCACCACAGAGCAGGCAAGCAGTGTGGATGTGCTTAGAGAGGCTGTGGATGAGCCTGGCTCTCCTAGGCCCTTTGATGGCTGGGGGACTGCTGGACAAGAAAGGGAACCACTAGGACACAACCCTGAGCTCTATAGGCAGCTGTGTCTCTAGTGTAGACACTGCCCACGGCAACTGTTCAATTGTTTTCATGGAAGAACTTCCTATAGCTATACCTGAAAAAGGGAAATAAAACCAAAAACTCAACCTCAGAGAAAAATAAAGTGGTAAACCTTGAATGTTTTGCTTAATTTCAAAACTGCTGTTGGGGCTTCCCTGGTGGCGCAGTGCTTGAGAGTCCGCCTGCCGGTGCAGGAGACGCGGGTTCGTGCCCCGTTTCGGGAGGATCCCACATGCCGCAGAGCGGCTGGGCCCGTGAGCCATGGCCGCTGAGCCTGCGCGTCCGGAGCCTGTGCTCCGCAAATGGGAGAGGCCACAACAGTGAGAGGCCCGCGTACCGCAAGAAAAAAAAAAAAAAACTGCTGTTGATCTGCATAGAAGACGTAGTGGGTGGAACTGTGGCCCCCCCCCAAGAAGACACATCCATGTCCTAACTCCTGGAACTATGAATGTGACCTTATTTGGAAAAAGGGTCTTTGCAGATAGAATTAAGTTGAGGGTCTTGAGATAAAATCATTCCAGATTAATTGGGTGAGCCCTAAATCCAAGACAAGTGTCCTTATAAGAGACAAGAGAAGACACGGAGGAGAAGGCCATGTGAAGATGGAGGCCAAGGTTGGAGGTATCAGTCACTTGCCTTGCAGCCTCCAGAGGTTCCCCAGAAGCTGGATGAGGAAAGGAAGGATTCTCCCCAAGGCCTTGGGAGAAAAGTGGGACACCTTGATTTCGGACTTCTGGCATTCAGAACTGTGAGAGAATACAGTTCTGTTGTTTGAAGCCACCCAGTTTGTGACAGTTTGTTACAGTGGCCCTAGGAAAGTAATACAGAAGGTTAGTAAGATAGCCTATCAGGAGACTGGTGGGAAAACTTCAAGAAACAGCTCCTGAAATAGAAGTCTAGGTGTCAATATTATCCCCCTACGCCCAAAGCACGATTCTGAAGGGAGAAGCAAGCAGGACAGAGGATGGAAACCTCCTCTAAATGCATGCTTGAGCCCCAGATCTGATGTTTAAGAATCTGAAGGCTGGGGCTTCCCTGGTGGCACAGTGGTTAAGAATCTGCCTGCCAGTGCAGGGTACACGGGTTCGATCCCCAGCCTGGGAAGATCCCACATGCTGCAGAGCAACTAAGCCTGTGTGCCACAACTACTGAGCCTGCGCTCTAGAGTCCGTGAGCCACAACTACTGAAGCCCATGTGCCACAACTACTGAGCCCGCGCGCCTAGAGCCCGTGCTCCACAACAAGAGAAGCCACCACAATGAGAAGCTCGAGCACCGCAACGAAGGATAGCCCCTGCTCACTGTAACTAGAGAAAGCCCGCACACAGCAACGAAGACCCAACACAGCCAAAAATAAAAACAAATAAATTAATTAATTAAAAGGGAAAAAAATCATTAAAAACAAAAAAGAATCTGAAGGCTGGATCAGTGGCCAAACCTGGTCTGTGTCAGAATCACCTGGAGAAC
This sequence comes from Lipotes vexillifer, assembly GCF_000442215.2. Taxonomy (NCBI): domain Eukaryota; kingdom Metazoa; phylum Chordata; class Mammalia; order Artiodactyla; family Lipotidae; genus Lipotes; species Lipotes vexillifer. The sequence goes on from NW_006793169.1 coordinate 1,055,867, forward strand.
TTTAAAAAATGTTGATTTCTCCACTTAAGGATGGTTGAATCAGAATTTCCGGGGGTCAGGTTTGAGAAACTGTGTTTCTGAAAACTTTCCCATGTGATTCTGATAATCCAGCCTTCTTAAGAATGACTGGCCTAGATGGTCTGCCCCTCCCTTAAATGTTTGAGAGGTAAAACCGAAGTCAACTTCTTTTAAATAGGCATGTCTTTAACAGCTAGTTTTTTTTTTTAATTGGAGTATAATTGCTTTACAATGTTGGCTTAGTTTCTGCTGTATAACGAGTGAATCAGCTCTATGTATACGTATATCCCCTCCCTCTTGGACCTCCCTCCCATCCCCCCCCATCCCGCCCATCTAGGTCATCACAGAGCACCGAGCTGAGCTCCCTGTGCCATACAGCAAGTTCCCACTAGCTATCTGTTTTACACATGGTAATGTTTTTATGTCAAACCTAATCTCCCAATTCATCCCACCCTCCCCTTCTCCCACTGTGTCCACACGTCCATTCTCTACATCTGCATCTCCATTCCTGCCCTGCAAATAGGTTGACCTGTACCACATGCACCTCAACGTTCACTGCAGCACTATTTACAACAGCCAGGACATGGAAGCAACGGACTAGTTCTTATTTTAAAAATCACTTCTATTGTTTATGTAAAGCCAATGGAGATGCATTATAAAGTATTAAGCAATACAGGGAAGCACGAAGATGAAAGTAAAAATCACCCAGATTCACCACCTTGTGGAATCTTCCACGCATTTATTCCCAGCATTTAGTGGCACACAGATGTATCTGTACAGTTTAACCTTGTGACTCCAAGTGTGGTCCACAGGCCAGCAGCACTGGCGACAGTGGGGAAATTGTTAAAAGGCTCAGAAACTCAGATTCCAGGATTCAGAATTCAGTCCTTCTGAATCGGAACCTGCATTTCCATATAAGTATTTGAGAAGCGCTGGTTTCAGATAACTGAAAACATACTACGTTTCTTGTTCTGTAACTTGTTTTTTTTCACACATCAAGGTGTTAACTTCTGTCCTCAGCAATAAATACAGACCTATATGATCTTTCTTAATGGATACATGGTATTCCTTTATGTAGCAGAATTTATTTCATCTGCCCCCCCCCCTTTTTTTTTTTTTTTTTGGTACAAAGGCCTCACACTGTTGTGGCCTCTCCCGTTGCGGAACACAAATTCCGGACGCACAGGCTCAGCGGCCATGGCTCACGGGCCCAGCCGCTCTGAGGCATGTGGGATCTTCCCGGACCGGGGCACGAACCCGTGTCCCCTGCAT
>NW_006793169.1:1057244-1061754 GCF_000442215.2 Lipotes vexillifer
GATCCTCCCGGCCCGCGGCACGAACCCACGTCCCCTGCATCGGCAGGTGGACTCTCAACCACTGCGCCACCAGGGAAGCCCTCATCTGTCCCCTTTTGATGAGTTCTATTTCCACATGATTTTTTTCGTACAACTGCAAACAGCACTGATATAAGAATCCTTGAGAATACATCTTCCTGTCTTGCCAATATTATTTTTGGGCAAATCCCTAGAAGTGTGTTTGATAAGTCAAATGATGGGCACACTTCTCATTTGGATACGTCATGCCAGATGCCTTCCCCCAAATACTACACCAGCCCACAGGCTGCGTACACCAGCAACACAGGAGTTCTCATAATAATTTTAACCTCTGCCTATCTGATACTTAAACATGACAGTTCATTGATATTTCTTCCTGCATTTTTCTAAAAACTATCAAAAAGCTGAGTATCTTTTCATACATTTATTGGCCATCTGTATTACTCCCTTTGTGAACCGTCCAGAGTAATTTTGGTTATTTAAAATAACAGTTATAGAAGAATCTGCGGAATTATAGAGTTGCGAAATACGGTTTAATCACAATGAAAAGACACGAAGAAGAGAAAAAAGAAGGAAGGGAGCAGAAAACGTGCCATAAAAAAGGATAATCAAAAGATTAGTTTGTGTGTTTATTTATAGACACTGGTTACAGCATCCAGTGATTAGGCAAATTAATGCAGCTGTGTATGATGGCAGTTCTGGGATCAGCTCCCACATCCTTTTCAAATGATGCCACCTGTCACTTAAGTATTTTGCATTTGCCTTTTATGTTACATACATTTCATGATGATTCCCATTTTAAAAACATCATTAGTTAACCCTTTGGAGGCTGGCATGATGTAGACTTCTCTCTAATCTCTCTCTTACAGTCAGGAATGGAGAGCAAACCTTCCCCCCTCCCCCTGGACAGGCAGGAGAAACAGGGTGTTTGCCTCTGAAAAAGAACACTCCTCTCCAAATGGTCACTTTTTAAGAAAGAGAACAGTTGTATCCACATCACTGGGTGCAAGTCCCTAGCTCAGCACCAAGTGAAAAAAAATGGGGGTCAAAGGTGGTGGATTGGCTGGATGTGGGCAGGACGCGCAGACCAGGCTTCACCTGCAGGACACATGCAGCCTTCACGCTGCCTGGGTGACCTCAGGCCTGCTTTGCCACAGAGGTGTCCGCCGAGGGCTCTGCGCCTTATACGTAGACCCTCTTGCCCTAACAAATGGCAGGAGTCTTCTCACAGGGCCCCCGGAAATCTCTTTCAGCCTGATGATGCCAAACGGGTGAAAACCCATCTCATTCGCCCCTACCACCCTCTGCTGGCCACAGCTTCACTTGTGGAATCGAAGGAGACAAATCAGCCACCTTCGTTTACTGAGCATTTTCCACGAATCGCAAGAGCAGCGGGCCGGGCTCTGGGGAGGCAGGAACGCAGGGAAGCGGAGGGGAGAGAAAGCGTCCAGACCCCACTCTGCAGTCTGAGGAATGTGAACGGGGGCTGATCGAGGTCTTAGTCAACACAGTTCAGGATGTGAGAGCAAGCGGGTCCCACTTTAAAGCCTGAAGGAAGGAATTTTCGGATAAAAAACGAAGCCTGACCTTCTACAGCAGGTCCTATGTAAACATATGAAGCACACAACCCTCCGGGGCTGTGCAACCTAAAATAGATTTCGGTAGCTGCTAGAATGAGAGTGTTATGCACAACAGAGTCTTCCAGGTTTTAAAGGGATGGGGAACTCTGGAACCCATCTCAAAAATGTGGGTCAGAGCGAGCCCAGCGCCCCTGTCAGAGAGACAGGGCAGCAGGAGGGGAGGCCTGGGGGCTGCCCGATGCAGACTTGACTACTTGGATAGGGGATGCGAAGAGCAGAAAGAATGAAGATCTTTAAACAAAGAGAAACAAAAGAGTAAAAATGAACATTTCATAAATATAAATATATATACATATACGTGTGTGTGTGTGTGTGTGTGTGTGTGTGTGTGTGTGTGTGTGTGTTGACCTGAGCGAAGTGAGTGGCTGTTCTACCTGTGTGAGTAAGGTTCCATAGGATACTTAAGCTCACAGTAATACAATGCAGAAGCTGAGAAGTATCTCTCAGTGTTTGGCACATGTGCTGTGTGCTTTATGTCCTGCTCTTAAACGGTGGTATCTTCTTCTGAACAATTTAGGGGCAAAAGTGATGTGGCCCATACATTCTAGAACCAACTCTAAAATAGTAACAGGTGGCCAGATGCCTGGTTTAGGAGAAACTGCAAGTTTGTGTCTGAAAAGGAACGCCGCTCTACTGCTGCTCACTTTTGAGGAAAGAGAAGAGTTGCACCCACCTCACTGAGGGTAAAACCGGTTCCCTGCTAAGAACCAAACGGAAAAAAAAAGCGGGGGGGGGGGGGGGAGTTATACTTCGTAAGAGGAAAACTTACATCTTCATTTTCACTAGCTGAAACTGAACTGTAATGTTTCCCTCCATGGGGGGGGGGGGGGTCAGACGTCGTGCGCTGCCTGGAACAGAACGTGCGGACCAGGCTTCATTCTGCAAATTCTCAACTCATACGTCAAGGCTGTCCTCCAGTCTGAAGATCTAACAGCCTACTGGTCAAAAGAGAGAAAAATCACAAGGTGGGCGTGGATCACATTTCTGCTCCTCCAGCCGCAGCCAACCTGACTGGCCAGGGGGGAGGCATCTTCTGTTCCCTTCCCCGCTGACAGTGGGGGCAGCGAGCTGTTGACGACTCCTCCCACACAAAGAGTTGTTCACGCTGCAAAAGTGTTTACTGCTCACAAGTGCCGCTCAAAATTAATTCACAGAGGCAACACCAAGCAGAAAGCTTTGACAGACTGTCTTACGTGTTGACACAGCTATAAGTTGTTAGATAAAAAAAGTAACACACTTTCCCTCTTTTCCAGCCCATACAACAACCAAAGCCGCTTCCAAGAGAAAACACGAACTGTGTCTGAGACGGTGAATGCCATTCTGCAGGTGAGGATGGCCGGTTCTAGGGGTGGTGGCCTCAGGCCTGAGAAGAAGGTGGACCCTGCTTTTGAGGGGAAGTGGGGTGGTGAGCCTCTCACCCAGCCTCAGTTACCACTGGTCATGGTGGTTGTTTTCCCTTCAAGAGCACGTCCCTTTAGGGCCAGCCTCAGGTGCCAGGGTGGGAAGCGGGCCAGGGCTGTTCCTGTACCTACTCAGGTTTCACAGGACACAAATAATTGATTTACCACGTTGTGTTAGATTCAGGTATACAGCAAAGTGATTCAGTTATACACACACATAAATATCTTTTCTTTTTCAGATTCTTTTCCATTATAGGTTATTGCAAGATATTGAATACAGTTCCCCGTGCTATACAGTAAGTCCTTGTTGTTTATCTCTTTTATACACAGTAGCGTGTATCTGCTAATCCCAAATTCCTAAGTTATCCACCCCCCTTCCCCTTTGGTAACCATACAATTAAAACAACACTCCGTTACTTACTAGGGCTTTGGGGAGGCGGGGGAGATACCATTCGTTAGTTCATGGATGATTTACATTCAAAAGTCATAAAGAATGCAGTGTTATTCAATGAGCTCCAGCCACTTGAGATTATTAGAGTAAAAAATGAAGACGGGTGGGAGAGCAAATATTTGGCCTTCTCTCCCTGACGTTTTACAGACCCTGGCTCGGCTCAGTGCTGTGCTGTGTGGTCAAGGTGTTGTGTTGGAAGATTTTTTTTGGTCGGGCAGAATGTCCTCTCAGTGGAGTCACATGCCTTGGAAAATGAAGGCTACTACAGTAGGCACTCCGGATCTGCGGGTCCACCATCTGTAGAGCCCACCAACCGCGGATTGAATATATTTGGGAAAAAAATTCCAGAAACTTCCACAAAGCACAAAACTTGAATTTGCCATGCGCTGGCAACCACTTACATAGAACTGACATTGTACTAGGTATTATAAGTAATCTAGAGACGATTTAAAGTACTCAGTGCGTAGGTCAGATGCAAATACTATGCCACTTTCTCTAAGGGACTCTGAGGGAGTCCTGGAACCAACCCCCTGCGGATACCGAGGGACAACAGTAACTGTGCTTCCCGGGTTAAGAAGTTGCCATTCACATCAAAACTGAGCGGTGCAGGAGCTGTCTTTAGGTAGGCTACATTTACGTAGCTATTGAAAATAAAGTTTGTATGGAGCTGACCCAAATCAAAACTGTGAACCAGGAAAATCCTCTGACTCCCCACGGATTTTTTTCACCCAGCTCACCCATCTCTACTGCTCCAGCCACAGTCCACAGGTGCCCAGAGAGCTCTTCTGGTTTTCTTCCTCGCCCCCTCCCTGGCTCATCCTTTTCCCTCCCTCTCATTCTTCGTCATCGCCAAACTCCCCTTTCGTTTGGTGCCAGGAGGAAGACAGAGGAGAGAGTCCATATTAGTACACAAATGACTGGCGGTATAAGGCGGTCATCCCCCTAAGTCTTGGGCGGGGGAGGTTTCTTAGAATGCACCTTGAGTTGGTGGAATTCCTGCT
>NW_006793169.1:1061764-1080840 GCF_000442215.2 Lipotes vexillifer
TCCTGCTGGTGGACGAGATGCAGTGAGAAGTCTTAAAACACTGAGTACAGAAGGGATGGCAGGGTACCTGGAAATCTAGTATGAAGCAGGTCAGCTTTACCTGAATAGCCCAGCCCAGTATTCAGGTGTTTAAATCTGTAGCCAGCAGGAGGGTCAACCTGACCATGAAAGCCATGTGCCAGAAGCACTGGTCCCACCAATGAAGTGGATGCTGACCCAGCACTAACACTGCCAAAGCATCTCCCCTGTGCCGGGCACTGCGCTATGTGCTTTTACGTATGTGGTCTCATTCAATATGGGCACACCTTGTTTTACTGCACTTCACTTTATTATACTTGGCAGATATTGCTTTTTTTTTTACAAATTGAAGGTTTGTGGCAACCCTGTGTTGTCAGATGATGGTTAGCATTTTTCAGAAACAGTAGTTTTTAATTAAAGTACCTACATGGTTTTATTAGACATAATGCTATTGCACACTTAACAGGCTACATTATAGTGTAAACATAACTTATAGGCACTGGGAAACCAAAAAATTTGTGTGACTTGCTTTATTGTGTGCTATTCCCTTTGTTGTAGTGATCTGGAACCGAACCCATAATATCTCCGTGGTCTGCCTGTACAACCTCGAGAGCGTGTGCTTCTGTTATTCCCATTTCCCAAGGTGGATACCGAGACTCAAAGAGGTTAGGTAACCTGCTTAAGGCTACAACAGCTAACAAAAATGGCAGAACTGGGATTGACAGCAACTGAGTCTGGAACCAGTGCCCTTCTATTGCCTCCAGTGGTTTCATCCCAGTGTAAACCATCTACTGTGAACAACCAACTCCATCCAGCACCCTGATTTACCACAATGGAACGCCCAGAGGCCCTACCCCAGACACAAAAGGCTTTTCTCATGTGAATGCAAAGGTGTAAGGACACGGAATTTGAATGCAGACAGATCTGGTTAGAATCCTGGCCCTCCAGCTGGCTAGCTTTATGACCTGGGGTAAATCTCTGAACTTTTGTTTTCTCACCTGTAGAGTTCATCTGATACTTCCTGGTTCATGGAGTTGTTTGCGAATGTTGAATAAGATAATACACATGAAAAATGTTTTCAGACACACATACTGCTAGATGTTATTATTACTGTTAATAGAGTCTTTTGATGGGAAGAGCTGTTCCTTCGAGCAGAAGACTGACCTTCACGTAGATACCAACTAGCCCAACCTGAGAAAATCCAGGAGAAGGTTCTCAGGATGACCACTGGGGAGAAGGGAATAGAAGCAGCTGATTATACTTGCATTTACCAGTAATAATGAAATTTGACCCTGAAAGCCAACACGTGAAGATGGATTCTGTGATACATGGATGACAGACATGAATATTAGATGAATTCAGAGTAGGTGATCCTTTTCACATTCACAGGCTGCTTGGAGACCCACGTGTCAGCTGCTGAACTAGATGAGTATGAGGCGTCATTTTCTTTCTTTCCTTTTTTATTTTTTTGGCTGCACTGGGTCTTCGCTGTTGCGAGCAGGCTTTCTCTAGTTGTGGCGAGCAGGGGCTACTCTTTGTTGCGGTGCACAGGTTTCTCACTGCGGTGGCCTCCCTTGTTGCGGAGTGTGGGCTCTAGGTGTGCGGGCTTCAGCAGTTGTGGTGTGTGGGCTCAGGAGTTGTAGCACTCGGGCTCTAGGGCACACGGGCTTCAGTAGTTGGGGCACGCAGGTTCAGGAGGTGTGGCGCACGGGCTTAGTTGCTCCGTCGCACGTGGGATCTTCCCGGACCAGGGCTCGAACCCACGTCCCCTTCATTGGCAGGTGGATTCTTAACTGCTGTGCCACCAGGGAAGTCCCTGAGGCGTCATTTTCTTCTTGGTGATTACATTCACGCCTTTGAACACTGCAGACTGGGTTCAAAAGAAAGGGTCACCTTTGTGCAGTCGACTCCTCATTTTGTAACAATTCCAAAATGCAGTAGCTTCTCCCAAAGTAGTTCAAAGACATGAACCTGCTGAGACCCAGGGGCAGCCATCAGGGTACTAAACCTTCTGCTTCTAATGGCCCAAATCTCAGCAAATACTTCTGAATAGATAGGTGAGCTCCAAAAGGACAGTCTGTGGTGATTCATCTAACCCTTTAGTATGGAGAGTCTCCAAACTTTTTCCACCCATGAGCTCACCCTTCAAACCACCTCATTTGTGGCCACTTTGGGAGGGATGAACTAACGTGTAAAGCATTATGTCACTGTAAACAATCACATGTAAGTTACTCTGTGGAAAATACAGCATTTCACTTTTGTGGTGTTGGTTCCGCTACAGGAACAGGGAATCCAAATGATGAGGTCAGTGGGCCAGCTGCCACGCCAAAGAGAATGTGAAGTCCACGCCCACAGAGCAAGCTGCCTTCACTAGCGACTAAAAAATGAAGCTGGCATTATTGTAATGCCAGCCAACGAAAGGGAATGCTTTCCTAAATTAAATGGAAACAGAGCTTCAGAGACTGCTTCTGGGGGCATTACAGTCACCCCAGGAGGTCAACAGGGATGTTACCCTTGCTGATGACGGACACGGTCACATCCAGGCTTGATTGACAACCAGGCACACTGCTGGCTACTAAAAAGTAAATGAAAACGTGCTACTACGACGGAGCAGCAAGAATGGATATGATAGAGGGGTCAGTGGTTAAGGGAGGAAGTTATCTACATCCTAGACACCTCACCCAGTCAAAGAGGGTAAAGCACACTCCTCTCCACGTGGCTATGAGTTCCAGCTACAAGCAATGGGTGAACAGGTATGTGCACTGTTATGGAGGTTAACCTGAATTGGTTAGAATACTGTTCTCGTAGTATGCAATAAAGCTGGTCACAGCCCCTACACGGTTTTTCAACAAATCTAATGGAAGGATCAGAACAAGCCTGCATTATATACAGGCCACCCATCTTACCTGCCTATGTTCACCAACCATTCTTTCAGGAATCCAGACTTAGAGCCCCTGGGTCTTCTCTGCTTTCTCTCTCTCTTGTTCCGTCCTGACTTTGTCAATATTTGTAGCCAGTATTCATGAACCAAAGTCTCACTGATAACTCTTTGATATGTGCCTAGAGTTTATCTCCATTTTTCTACTCCTACTGTCACCATTTTTGTGCAAGGTCCTTCCCCCTCCTCTGGTCCCCCCACCCATGGCTACACCGTCATAAGAACTTCCTGACTGGTCTTGAGCTTTGCTTCTGCCCCATGTGTCAGGGACACCACCAGCAAGTCATTGCAATGGCCTTCCAGGGCTTCCAGGGGCAACTCAAAACTCAGCTTGTATTCGTGGCTCTCAACAACTTGGTAACCTACCTGCCCCTCCAACCTTATTTCTCACTTTGGCTCTGCACTAACCTCCTCCCCTGCTCACATCCCTGCCTTTTCCCACCCAAATGCTCCCTTCTACCTGGCTACCCACCAAGGCCCAGTTCAGGCACGCTTCCTCCAGGACGACAGCTCTGGCCACTCCAGGAAAATGTGCAACCCTGATCAGTCACTTGGTGATAAGCAGTATACCTCCTCATGACCCCTTTTATAATATTTATGGCTTGTATTTGCTATTCAAATGCAAATCCGTTAATTTCTCATCTCTTCAGCTGGATTTCTCACGGCTCCCAGAAGGCTCTGTTTTCTACTTCCTTGTATCATCTCTGCCTACCCCGTCCTTGGCCCTTCTCCTCCTTCATGACCAATGTGGCCACTGCAACAAATAAGGACTTGTCTTTATTTATGTCCTTAGGGGAAACCAGGAAGGGCATCTAAATGCAATGCAAGAGTAAACTCAGGAGAGACGTAACTGGCCCGCTCGGGACGGGTGACGCAACAGAATTCAGTGAACCCAGAATTAAGTATGTCTGCTGTCAGCAAATCTGCAACACTGCCAAACACCCTCACCGATATTAAGTCTAGTAACAACTCTGGGGTTAAGATACAATTCAGTATGTGAGGTAGAGGGATGGGAGGAAATAAAAGAATTCCTCTACAGAAATGCATTTTTCCCTAAACGCTTTAAACACGTGCCTGCATTTTTTATACAATTTTCTTTTTTCTGATGATGCACATCACTGCCCTGTTTGGGGAGAGTATCAATCTGGGCATGGAGAGAGACAAGGGTAGTTCTTTTTTTTTTTTTTTTTTTTTTTTTTTTTTGCGGTACGCGGGCCTCTCATTGTTGTGGCCTCTCCCGCTGCAGAGCACAGGCTCCAGACGCGCAGGCTCAGCGGCCATGGCTCACGGGCCCAGCCGCTCCGCGGCACGTGGGATCTTCCCGGACCGGGGCATGAACCCGTGTCCCCTGCATCGGCAGGCGGACTCTCACCCACTGCGCCACCAGGTAAGCCCAAGGGTAGTTCTTTTGTTACAAAAGGATGGACAGGCAGGAGTCCTTCCTGGTGGGTGGGTTTCTAGGAGGCAGGAGTTTATCTGGAATGAACGGTGGAGCTGGGCTCACAGTTCAGGTGGTCGGGGGTCCGAGGTCACATTTCGCTGGGAGAGCAATAATTATGCAGCAGGACAGGCAGTGCACAGGAGGATAATCTGAGTGGCAACCATCTCCAGAATGGTGGCCTCCAAAGTGAAGCTTTTGATATTACAGAGCTCAGATCTGCTTAACTGAAAGGAAAGACGGCAGCGCAGGGGGGTTGTTAGATGTGTTTATGTCTAAATTGAAAGTTGTGTGCTCTGGCTGAATAGAAGCCTTGTGCAAAGTACTGGTCAAGGCCTTTGAGGGAGAGGGAAAAAGCTGGGTCAATTCCTTCCTATCAACTTAGTTAGGAGGGCTATGTGGAGATCTGGGGCCTTGGGTTTCTAACAGTCAATTGTTGGGATATATGACAGATGCAGACACAGAACAGATAGTATGAAATGTGGAATAAATAGGTCCTGAGATTGACACTTGTACAATAATTTTAACAGCACCCTTACTTCTGAATCATTTGTCTCCTCTCCCAGTGGAGTGATGCCCTTGTAATACCATCACCTCTCAGGCAGCATGCTGTGGCCACCCTTTTGTAAAAATGAGACTGAAATTAAGGAATGAAGGCTACGGAAGCAGCCCTGCCTTCCTTCAAAGAAGTTTTCTCATTGTACAAAAATTTTCCGTATTGCTGCTGTCACTGTCTTCCAACGCAACACAGCCAACCAAAACAGTATCTCTGGCTTGTTCATCATCAACACAGTGAAGCTCTGTTCCCTCCCCATCCCCTCAACCCACCCATCTCTCTCTCACATCAGATCTTGAGAATCTGCACCAGGAGTTCAGAAAATGATGCAGCTTCTGCACCCATGACCTCAGGCTACAATTTTCCTCCAAGTTTTACTGAATGTTTGATGTTGATGAGAATTCTGGTCGCAAACAACCTTTAAAATAGAGGGTGAAATGCCATGATCAAGATTACTAAGAAGCCTCGTATTCTCTTACATTAACCCTCCTCCTGTCGATTCCCTCATTCACCAAACGTTTATGCACTGACTCAGGTCTCTTGGCCGACGAGGCACTGACGATGCAGTCTCCATGATGCGCTCCCACCTATTCCACTGCCAGTGGGCCTGTGGCCTCCTCCTCTGGGGCTTCTTGTCTTGGCTACAGCCAGCTGATCACCCCTACTTTTCATCTTACCTGCTGCTTGCTTTCCAGTGATCTGCCCTTTCTCTTTCCTCTCTCATCACTTTGCCCAAGCTTCCTGCATCCCTTTAAGACTTCCACAGACACCACCTGTAAAGAAGGCTCTCCTTTCCTGTGATCAGCCAGTCCTGCAGACACAGTCCCAGGCTGTAAGTCTCACTACATTTTGCTGTCGCTATTGCTCAAGCTGTGTTTCTTCACCTCCAGAGGTATGTATCTTACTTTCTTATGCTTTTTTTTTTCGACACTTTCAGGATCAGTTCTACTATAGATAAATAGGACTGTTCAAATAGGCAACTGTCACGTGAACGTGGCAGTGCAGGAAACGCCTGGCTTTGGAGTCAGAGAGAACTGGTTTCAAATCCTGATCATTTGCAGTAGGAGATGAAAAGCCTTTGGCAAATCATTTAACTCTTCTTGGCCTCTACTGCCACGTCTGCAAAATGGGGATGGCAATTCTTACCTCATATGTTTGGTTTGACAAGGGTTCAATCTATAAAATGCCTTACACACAGAAGGCACCCTAGAAGTAAATGTTCCTTCACTGACACACCCCCACCCCCTTTTCCTCCCTCCTACACAGGTGATAACAGAAGATGGCCACAGTAAATAGGAAGGAAAGGGGACATGGCTGGCAAAATTAAGCAAAGCTGATAGTAATGAACAGAGTAACTGCAAACGACACTTAATATTACCAGGACTGTTCTATTATAAAAATCTAAAGATTAAGAAGATTAAAAAGAAAAGTAACTAAATTAGTTCTACAGAAGCAGCAAAAAGCAGAAGAAAGAGGTCGCCAGGCACTACAACAAAATGAGCCCTAAGTCATGTTATTATTTTTAAGTGTCCTACAAAGAAACAGGATATAAGGAAACTAGCGTGTGAGAAAGACTTGGCCTTAGGCACAGAGCTGACACATATGCAGAAACCTAGACCAGATTCCCATTTTAAACAGGAACTTGCAGAGTAACTGGACCCCTTCTGAAAATGAGGCAGTTCTTGTACGCCAAGTCATCCTGTGACCCCAGACCGTGACACACACACAATGCCTGCTTGAGTGAAGCCACGAGGAGAGCAACGTGCCACAGACAGACAGAGGACCAGGCTGGTCTGGCTGCCACATGCCGTTCCAAACCCAAGACACACTATTACCTAAGGAATACGCACACTAACGTTTTATTCAACTCCTCCTCGGCTGCCAGGCGGGTGAAGTAAATCACACAGGGGCCGTGTTCTCCACACTTAGGTGCTGTCAGAGAGGTAAAGCAGCTCTCTCTGCAAATACCCAAGCAGAGCATTCAGATGTTCCTGCTGGACTGAGGCAAAGCATGTGTGTCTGAGTGCAACGGGATGGCTTTCAACTGTCTAAAGATGTCATAAATCTACTAGCTTGAACTTCAAAGGAACAAATTCTGAGAAAATTGAAAATGAGGGTGGGCCCAGGAGAACAGGATCCACACCATTTCTAGGCTCCTTCCCAGAAAGACAATGGGAACCAAACGGGACACCTCATCTCTTTCTTCTCCTTTTTACTACTTGTCACACTTTTGAAAATACCTTCTACACAGTTCTCTCTCTGGACCTACAGATTTTTAGTCCAGTTTGTGGTTAAACACTACTCCTTGAGCTCATTTTTTCTATGATTTGTTGGACATTTTTATGCGGCTTTTACTGAGAACAGTTGAAAGTGAATTATCTTGGGAGAAGCCTGTGGGATTCTATAATTCTCTGGTGTTCTTTCCCATCAGAATGATATATGCCAAGACAATTCTAAACCAGGAAGGACCTGATGCCCAGACTTCTAATAAGCTTTGGCTACTGTCTTGCAGAGCCAGGTGGGACAGTGGGAAGGACAAGGGGCTCGAGGCTTAAATCTACTCCGTGTCATGGGGACAAACGATCCCACCTCTCCGGGAGGTGACTACGAAACGTAAGAGGTGGTGATGTCTTCTGAGATTCTCTGAGCCTGACAGTCTATGATGTTATGATTTCTGCTCTAACTGCCCATATACAGATGCCATGAAGCCCAGGACACACATCTGCAGAACCAAAGGCTCATTCTAGATTTAATCGGAGAGACAAGTGGGAGAAACACAGCCATGAACTGGGCAGTGAAAGTCAGTTTAAATCACCAGGGACATACAGGCAAGGATAATAATGGGTAGAGACCAAGGATCTACTTAAGCCTTTCTCTTGAAAAATCCTTGAAAAATCACTACCATCTCTTGGAGACTACATGCTAATGTGAATAATTGAGGTGAATTCATTAAATGCACCAGAGGACACTTCCTAGGAGCTTAATCTAAGGAATCCTTCTCTAGGCTCGCCCGTCCAGCTCCACCAACCCCTTGCTACTAAATAATAACCCTCGACAGTGCTATCAGGAAATGAAACACACACACCGCAGTAGGACATAAACATGGTGCCCGTAACCCACTTCAATGCCTGTATTAATTCACCCACTGCATGATCTAGTAATAAGAAAGCAAGGGTGGGAAGACTGGTGGGGTGAAGTTAATCCTGCCGACTTTGAGTAGGAGGCACCAGAACAGGAGTGGGTTTGCATTTTTGAAGGAATACTCTATCGGCTCCGTCAGCTTCCCCTGCACACACACTTAAGAAGATGCATAAACAGGATATGCCTACTTGGCTTCCTTGTTTGCTTTCAAGGTGACTTCACTGAAAAAGAGGCATCAAAGGCCTTTCTTGCTACGTCACCAGATTGAAAAAAGTCTGTTTACCGTGCTAATGTACGTCCGTGGCTGAAATCTGGAATTTTTCTGATCTTCTCTCTTTTCTCCACCCTTTCTATCTTCTTTTATTTATTCCTTGCCACGATTCTCATGATTCAGCTTTATAATAGTAATGTTCTGTGTAAAACACTGTGTGCCCTGAGCTGTTGGGTGAAACAGCTGCATAAACCTAGCAGATACTCACAGATAATGTTAGTAAGAATGGTGAGGGCAGAGGTAGACAAATGCTTCTGGCAGCTGGTTCACAGCCACGGTGACATGTCCCGTGAAGACACAGGCTCACAGCTCGGGGCTGTCAGTTTCAGCAAACTGCTGCCTCATAATCCAGGTGGCCACCGCCCCTCCTATTTTCTGATAGAGCAGAGTTCTGGTGAATTCTGCATATGGACTACTCTCCCTTCTTTTCTTGGGGAAAAGGGGAGGAAGGGAGGGGACATTCAACAAACCAGCCAGCCTCAAACTGCACATGTAAATGAACATAGGAAACATGATTGTGTAATGCAGTGTTCTGATGCCGCCCTTATTTGCCATATGAACAATACGCACTGTACTTCCCCATGGGTGAAAGGCCTCTACATCTGCTAAGGAATCCCTTTTCGTTAATGAGACAAGAAAAAGGGAATGAACATAGGAAGGAGAATAGGAAGACAGAAGGCCATCAAATTGATAAGATCCTTGTTTCGGACAGGATTAAGCCAGACTCCAGGTAACAGAGACCCCCTCAAATAGGGGTTTAAATAACAGAGAAGTTTATTTCTCTTCCATAGGAAAGAAGCCGGGGCAGAAAGGACCGTATGGAGGTTCCTCATTCTTCAGGAGTCACGCTCTTTTCAGCTTTCCTTTCCATCAGTCCTATGATGTGGTCCTCCTCTTCTAAGTCCAAAATGGTGCTGGTGCTCCAGCCATCACACTTATATTCCAAGGAAGAAGATGGAGGAAGGGGTGAATAAGGGTGTGGCCCATCCCTTTAAGACTTCCTAAAACTCAAACACACACTTCTTACGTATTATTGGACGTAACCCAGCCACATGGTCAGGGAGGCTGGGGAACATGCCTTTTAGCTAGAAGCAATGTGGTTTTCTGGCCAGCAGCTCAACTACAAAAGGGAATCAGTTAACTGGTGAGCAAGGGGAAGAAGACTCCCTGGTAGCCAACTAGCAGTCTCTCTCTGATACAATGAAGGCTTTTTTGCAAGCTTCCTGATTTTCTGAAGCTGTATAATATAAAGATTAGCAACACATGCAAATGGAAACAGATAGAGCACCATTATGGTAAAGCACTGTAATAGTATTCTACAGAATTTAAGAAAAATCATATGGGTCCTCTATCTCATAAGACTCAGTGATGTTTTCTAATGATTTAACGTCATTCACAGGAAAGAGGTAATATATCACACGGTGCTGCCTGAGACACCTCACTGAGCCCAGGGGTAGCAAACATTTTCAATCAATAGCTTCGGACAATGAAATAGACATGAAATCCTCTAACCTGTATTTAATACTAATCCAGTGGCATGAAGCTGTGAGGAAGGAAGGTGGGAGACGGAACAAACATTTTGGACAGCAAAAAAAAAAAAAAAAACCTTTTAGCTAGAAGCAATGTGGTTTTCTGGCCAGCAGCTCAACTACAAAAGGGAATCAGTTAACTGGTGAGCAAGGGGAAGAAGACTCCCTGGTAGCCAACTAGCAGTCTCTCTCTGATACAATGAAGGCTTTTTTGCAAGCTTCCTGATTTTCTGAAGCTGTATAATATAAAGATTAGCAACACATGCAAATGGAAACAGATAGAGCACCATTATGGTAAAGCACTGTAATAGTATTCTACAGAATTTAAGAAAAATCATATGGGTCCTCTATCTCATAAGACTCAGTGATGTTTTCTAATGATTTAACGTCATTCACAGGAAAGAGGTAATATATCACACGGTGCTGCCTGAGACACCTCACTGAGCCCAGGGGTAGCAAACATTTTCAATCAATAGCTTCGGACAATGAAATAGACATGAAATCCTCTAACCTGTATTTAATACTAATCCAGTGGCATGAAGCTGTGAGGAAGGAAGGTGGGAGACGGAACAAACATTTTGGACAGCGAAAAAAAAAAAAGATCTTGCTAAAGAGTTACTAAGAATTAATTAAGGCACTGTCACAAGGGGACAATAATTGAATAATTCTCTAAGATATAACCAAAGTTATTACTAGGTGGGTGCAACTCAGCAATTTATATTAAATACCTTAAAAATTTGCAAGGCCCTGACCCAGCAATTCTATTTCTAGAAATTTAACTTCAGAAAAATAGCCATGGATATACTTAGAGACTTATCTATGCAGATATTCATCAAGATTATTTATACCAGTAAATAAGTGGGAAAAAATCCTTCCATATCTAGCAAGAGGGGATTGGTTGAATAAATGCTGATCCAGCTACTCTAATGTAACCATTACAAATGAGCTGGTTAAGAAAATTAAGTCATGGAAAACGGTCATAATTATATAAAGCATAAAAAATAATTATGAAACAAAACATGTAGCGTGACCCTATTTTTTGTTTAAAAATGGAAGTACACACATTACCATATATACCTGAATATAAGGTAGCCTCAAATAAAAGATCTGCAGGACTTCCCTGGAGTTCCAGTGGGTAAGATTCTGCACTCCCAATGCAGGGGGCCCCGGTTCGATCCCTGGTCAGGGAACTAGATCCCACATGCATGCCACAACTAAGAAGTCCGCGACACCGCATGCCGCAACTAAGACCCAGCGCAGCCAAAATAAATAAATAAATATTGGGAAAAAAAAAGAGAAGATCTCCCATTTTATCAACGAGAATACAAAAACAGTAAACAAAAGTTTTGCTAACTTGAGTTTATAAACTTTTAGGAATGTGATGAAATAATGATCTTCTTATAACACTTCATATTCGTATTACAAACAGAATAACAGATTGGTTTGTAAGTATTTTTGGAATCATATTTTATGCAAAAACATTATCCAAATGTTTTACACTCATCTTCAATGTCTCCATCATTGGTAGAATTCCTTTCTAATCATCCAACACCTCTCATTGTCAGAGAGAGAATCTTTGACTTAGTAGGTGATGCTGTCTCTGAAAATTTGATTCTGAGTGAGAAAGATCCATTTGCATCCTATTAAGAAAGCTGGTGTTATAATTTCAACTGTAGGTGATCTCCACTACATAACCACTTATTGTATTGCTCTTAAAAGTGCCCTTTAAAAAGACTTGTTTTTAATGGCATCCAACCCAGGCTGTGAGGTCATGCTTTCAGGTAGGATGGCTAAATTTCTGTTGAATTTCATCACTTACTTTTAGAGCAATTCCATCAGATGACTTCTACAAGGACCTAAGACTTGCACTGACTGAGGTGATTTCAGGATAAGTCTTTGCCCAAATAGTACTTTGTTGTTCAAAATAAAATTATAGAGAGAATGCCCATTATCTGAGAAATTCTGTATGAACTTGAACATAAGATGACACCCACTTTTATAAAGGATAATACCTGGCCAAACAAAACCCCCTTCTGGCCTTATATTCCGATATAGCTCATGTACATATAGAGAGTAAAAGATGAGAATGACAGTTTCTATAAAGTCTTCAGTGGTTACTGCTGGGTAGGGAGATTATTCTGAGAGATTTAAGCTTCTTTCTGTTTGCTTCTCTTTTATTTTCTAAAGTTTCTTCAATGAACTACAATGACTGTCATAAGTAGAAAAATAGTGTTAAGAATAAAAAGGAAGCAACGAAGAGGCATTTTATTTACTTATTTATTTACTCGTTTATTTATTTATTTATTGGCCACGACGCGCGGCATGCAGGATCTTAGTTCCCCGACCAGGGATGGAATCGGCGCCCCCTGCAGTGGAAGCGCACAGTCTTTAACCACTGGACCTCCGGGGAAGTCCCAGAAGAGATATATTTTTTTTTTATCAGTAACACTTGGGGCATGAGCAGACGCAGGCTAAGTCAGCCAAAGAGTGTGATCTCAGCTCAAAAACAATTCCCTATTGGCTTGAAATTGGTCACTCGGCTAGTTGCAAGTTAGTTAAAATGTAGATGCGTTTTCTAGAAAGGTAACTCATTGATCTCTCCACCTACCCACATTTATAGCAGGTTCATTTATCAGATTCATTTCCGTGCCTGGACAAGAGTCCTGAGGGAACCAGTCAGGACACAGGATAGGGACAGGTCAGTGGCATGCGAAGAGAGATGATTAGAAAGATAAGGCACCGGACACCCCATCTCTCTCCCCCACAAAGTCTCGGCAGCCAGGGAGCTGAGGAATAGGACTGAGACGGTTAAATAAAGGCTACTAATAACTGATAACATCTAGAGGCAGCGAAGCCTGCATTGAAGCCTCCAGCCTCTGGAGCCTGCCTGCCGGCTTCAAATCCTACCTCTTCCCATTACGAGGCGAGCTACCTTGGGCAAGTTACTTACCCTCTCTGTGCCTCAGTCTCCTCCTCTGTGGGATAAGGATGATAACCCTTTCTTCTTCATGAGGTTTTGTGAGGCCTAAGTAAGTACATGTAAAGCCTTGGTCTGAGTTCAGTAAATGCTGGTTATGACTGCAGGCTGGGACCATACTAAGTGCTTAGACCACCATTCTCTCAGTTAATTCTCACAACTATGCTACCAGGTACATACAACTGTGCCCATTTTACAGATGCAGACACTGAGGCACCGGGGGATAAAGGGACTTGCGGGAGTCTGTACAGCTAGTTAGCGGGGGGGGGATGGGGTCCTTTAAAAGCCACAGTCACCCTTCCCCCCTCTTTGACATGGGAACCCCCTCTTTGACATGGAAAGTGCCTGCAGTTCCTCCCAAGTTTGCTTCCCTTTTTTCTATGCCAACTGCATGGCTGGACCCCTCCTCAACCCTGCCCCAGGCTTCCTCTCCCCAGTTTCTTCCTACTTAAGAGAACATCCTGGGCAGGGCAGGAGGCCCCGGGGGGGTGGTTCTAAACCCAGAACTGATGTAACGTCACTGCTCAAAAACCATCAAAGTCTCCCTGTCTTGCTGACCAAAAGGAAAATGGCCAAAGCTTTCAAATCGACTCACCCTTTCTGGAATCATCTCTCCAACTCCAACCTCCGGGGCACCCTGTGGCTCCTGTGAGCCCCCCAGGCACCTCCACACCTTCCACCTTTGCTCACCCTCTCTCTAGAATGTGTTCCTTCTGCTACACAATGTTTTCCTCATCTTTTCTGGAACAGCTGAAATGTCACCCCCTTTAATAGGCCCTGACTGAGGCCTCACCCATTGTTTGGTCAACAAACACTTACAAAGAGCCTACTGGTTGTCAGACACTGCCTCAGGCACTCTGAATATGGCCATGAATGAAACCTCTGTCCCCACCTGGCTTTATGCTCCTAATCTCACCCCACAGCGTGCCCTGGTGGTCCACTATGCCACTAACATACACTCTATAGAGCTCTCTCCTCAGTTACAACATGAGTCTTTGGAGAAAGGGATCACGTCTCACCTAGCTTTATATTTCTTTTGTCTGGCACAGAACTCAGCACACTTAGCACTTAACAAATATTTGATGGACGAATGTTGTTTTGAAAAATCCACATGCTAGACCACACTCCCCAATAACTACTCTGTGGGCAACCCTACCTAGAAATACGGAGCTGATTCAGCTAAAGATAATATTTTCGCCTTCATCTAAGAAAACTGATACCTATGGTTTGCCCCTGTTGGTCACTTGTGAACAATACAAAGAAAGGTCTATTTATTTAGC
Organism: Lipotes vexillifer; assembly: GCF_000442215.2. Taxonomy (NCBI): domain Eukaryota; kingdom Metazoa; phylum Chordata; class Mammalia; order Artiodactyla; family Lipotidae; genus Lipotes; species Lipotes vexillifer. The sequence continues at coordinate 1,075,913 of NW_006793169.1, forward strand.
GCTGGATTCCTGGGACTTCGTACAGTGCTAGGTATTCAGTAGGCACTCAACAAATGTTTACTGGAGGAATGGAAGGAAGAAGGAAGGGAGGGAGAAAGGAGAGAAAAATGAAAGTTTGGTGCCAAGAGAAGAGTGGAAATAAGACCATGACCCCTGAGGTTAAGTGAGGCACAGCAAACAGGGCCTTGTCCCCAAAGGATTGGAAGGTGGTGTCAGGCCAGGAGAGGGACAATCGAGCTAGGCCTGCTGCAACTGGGCAGGTTTAACTCCTCGAGTTAGGGAAAGCACCTCCGGGAACACCGTTGTTCTGGAATGACAGGCCTGAGATATTTAAACGCTGACTGGGTGAGTAAGCCCCACTGAGGAGAGCAATAAAACCAATTTCTTACAAATATTCAAGACGCAACCATAAATAAATCAGTAATCCTTCCTGACACACTCCATTTGGCCAGTTGAGTCTCCCATTCACCTACAGTGCAGGTGAACAAACACAGATTTTGTAAAAGAGCAGAAACAAACTCATGTTGAAACTTCCCAGAGCGCTACCATCCTTGATTACAAAGCACTTCTGTCAGTAACCAACCAGGATTTTTACCAACCAGACACATGAAGATGGAAGAAGCAAATGCCCCCTGCAGACCGAATCACCAATAAAAATGGATGTACCACCGGGGGATCATGACCTCTCTTCTTTCCTCCTGCAAACTGCCCCCCCATCTGTACCTTAAATCTCTTACAGTGGAGATTCTAGGTACAGATCCAAGGGAAGAAGAAATTAAGTTAGATAATGTTTGAGGAAGTGATGAGACCATGCTGCCTGACACACAGTGGGTCCTCTTTAAATGTTAAATTAAAAAAAACAACAAAGGAAAGAACAGCTCATCTAATCTATACTTGGAATTTCTCAAATTACTCATAAGAGCACTTAAAAAAATTCTAGAAAGACAGAGCGCATGCAACCCCTGTCAAAATAGTATTAAGTGCTGAAATGCAGACAAAGGTAGGTAATTAACTGCTACTAGCTTAGATGAAAATGTCTGCAATCTTGTTTAAGTGCTTGGGTGATACGAAGCATTTAGAGATAAACTTAGGAAGATGTGAGGGATAGGGAGAAAAGGGGTTTACAAAAGCAGCACGCAGTCAGCTTTTTATAAAACTGGTTCACACCGAAAACTTTTTAAGTGCAAGACACTTAAAATACAATCCAAGCTCCCTCAGAATGATGGGAAATGCCTGACAAGGTTCCCAGAAGGTCCCTAGAGGGTCTCCTTCTGCAAGTATATCCTCTCAGAAGTGCAGGGAGTGACATTCTCCTAAATATGACTGATGCGCCAGGACTTGAAATCAAATTCATACTGAAATGTATGAATTCATCATTAAGTCTCCCTTTGACTAATTGGGACCCACCAAGTTACAAGGAATGATAACCCCAAGAAAAAAGAATGTAATCTTCCAAAAGGACATGAATGGATTTGCATATAGAGGGAAAACACCTAGGCTTAAGCAAGAAAATAGAAGGCAGCTGGGGAGAAATGGATGGAAACTGACAATGTTCTTGAGTGACTGGCTGAGACATTTTGTGACCTTTTCTCTTTGGCTTCCAACAAATTTTCAACTGTGGAATTTCAGTCATGGAATCAGGAACAAATGAAACTTAAATAAGAGTTTGACATTAAAACTTTGCTTTAAAATTTTTACATTAAATTATATGTATATCATATGATATCGCTTATACGTGGACTCTAAAAAAATGTTACAAATGAACTTATTTACAAAACAGAAATAGAGTCACAGATGTAGAAAACAAACTTATGGTTACCAGGGGTGGGTGGGGGGAGGGATAAACTGGGAGATTGGAACTGACATATACACACTACTATACATAAAATAGGTAACTAATAAGGAGCTACTGTACAGCACAGGGAACTCTTCTCAATACTCTGCAATGACCTATATAGGATAAGAATCTAAAAAAGAGGGGATATATGTATATGCAAAACTGATTCACTTTGCTGTGCAGCAGAAACTGACACATTTTAAATCAACTATACTCCAATAAAAATTTAAAAAAAGAAACTGAAAAAAAATTCTATGTATAGACTTAAGTGCACAGAAGGAGAATTCCAAAAAGTTGAAAGATGAAAGATTTTTTTAAAAAGATACATTTAGGGTACTGAATTCGGGGTTAAATTCTGCTATGCTGAAAGCAATATTCTCATATTACCATGTGTGACCAAAGAAGATTCCACAGAAACACAGAAGTGATGCAATAACACCGTGTTCAATTCTAAGTCATGGTGTACTGACCCAGTCATGACTGTGTGTGTGTGTGTGTGTGTGTGTGTGTGTATGACTGTGAGTGTGTGTGTGTGTGTGTGTATATGGCTGGAGTGTATGTGTGTGTGTGTGTGTGTGTGTGTATGATAATCCTTGTTTTCCAGCAGTATCTGCCCTCAAGGACTGAAGTTGATTTTATACTGAGGCACTGATTCTGTCACTGACAGGGTGTAAAATTTTCTAGATAAAATATAAAGACGGAAGTGTCTAAAATGGCTTTAACTGTTCCATGATCCAAAGCTGATGGGCAACACGTGCAAAACCTTGTTCTAAACTAGATGGCCAGACATACTTAAATAGACAACTGGTCTGAACACAGAAAGAAATGGAAACTGAAAAAATTAGTAGATGAATTATTTCAATGTAAATAATCAAATACCTTAATATTTCCAGGTAAACCATTTTTGAGTTCTGTTTGTTGTTTTTTAAGCACCCAGGAAGGATATTAGTGTTGAGATTTACTGAAAGACTGGATCATGTTAAATAATGTGAATCAGAGAGTGAACAATAAGAAATGACGTACAAAATTAGCTCAAAAAAGTGGTTTGGGAATGAAGATTTACAGATTTCAGAATTCAGAGCCAATGACAGTAGAAGAAATAAAAAGACCTTCAAAAGATACAAGTCAAAGAGAACACACCATAGCTTGTCCTCAGTCTCACATTTCTACCGCTACTTTGAGAAAAAGAAAAGAAAAGAAAATGACCAAAAAAGAATTTTTCCAAAAAGGGTAGAATATGGCAGAAATAGTAAATACTAAACCCAGAAAAATGAGGACGTTAGGAGAAATGGGTGGTTTGCTATATGTGATATTAAAAATTGCCATAACAAGAATGGGGCAGTAATAAAAATAAATTATTTCATTTTTTTCAAAGTATGTGAGGGTAGGAAATTGACCCAAACTGCCAGAGAAATGAGGAAGCACTCTTTTCATGCTGTGTTCAGAACACTATTTCATAATTTATCCCTTCCTCGGATGCCCTTTTTCTGCCACGTCCCTGCTCTCTGCTCTTCAGCTGTCCTCTTCCCAAGCTCCTCAATTAAATTATCTCACGTTTTTCTCTGATCTGCTGTTCACAGCTTGTCACATCACTCCACCATAAGCCTTCCCACAAGCTTCTGAAACACCACACTAAGAGAGCCGCTGTTTCTCTCTCTAGCTGCTCCCCAGTGCCCCGGATCCCGGGCAGGAGGCGGGTGCGTTCTCTAACTGCAAGGCTCACCCGCAGAGTCTTCCTCTAAGGAACCTATGTATTCACAGCTTTAAAAAATTATGAAACGTGGTATGATCAACCTACTTAAGCCACAACCTATGTCCCAGAGAGACATTTTTTGTTTTTTAGAAAAAGATGATTTTTTTTTTTAAGAAAAAAATAAAAATTGTGCTCATCCTTATGCTGTTGGCGAACAGAACTGGCAGTTTCCTCCTGAGCCCTTGGAATCACAAGACTCAAGTTGTGTAGTTACCACAAGCGCTCAGCTTTTTCTCTTCGGTTCATCCTTTGAGTCTGTAAGACATCTTTCACAAAACAATATTTCAGAAACATTTTTACAGAATATTCAATCTAGACTGGCATGAATTACCCAGAACGGTAATACAAAGAACCTACACGTCAAATTAAGGCGGCAAAGCAAAAGGCCTATAACAGAGAAAAGGGAAAATATTGTTGCAAAATGAGATGAGATGAAAGAAAGCGACTCCGATGAGATTCTCCAGTTTGATGAGACGGAGATGAAGAAGAAAGGCTTTTCCCAGAGGGTTGGTGCTTCAAAGGAACAGTGCGTTGATTTAAAGGTGGCAACTTAGAGGAAGCAGAGGAAGCTAGTGGGTGATAAATAAGAATCCCACGTGAGCCAGGGAGATGCCCTATTCAAGGAGAGTTTAAAAACATAGGTGACTTGAGGAGGGAAAAGCATTATTTTTCTTTCTCTCTTCCTCTCATTTTTTTTCCCCCCAAGTAGGACTACTGGTTCCATCAGGAACCAAGTGGTCCAAGCCTCATGAGCCCTGATGGGAGGAGACAATAGATCCATCCTTTCAGCAGGGTAACTTGACAGTATGGTACCCAAACCCTTAAAAATGTGCATGCCTTTTGATCTGGTAATTCCATTTCAAGGATATGTGAAAAGTTATATGCGTGAGGATGCTATTTGCTCTTTCTATAATGTTCTGCCTTGTTTATAATAGTGGGGAAAAAAAAGCAGAAACAACCTTAATGGCCAGGAATAAATCAGAATACATTCATACATGGCATTCTAGACAGACATTTGAAGTGATGCTGCAGAGGAATATTTAATGACGTGGAAAAAAATATTCAAGAAATTAGGATATTTAGGAAGGATGTTACCAAAAGGTGGGAATGATTAGGTTTTTGTCACACACACACACACACACACACACACACTCAGGACTGTAAGATACAGTCAGGAAGCACACAGGAGTTTCCAGGGATGATACTATCATGAGTGCTTTAATTTCTTCATACTTGCTTCTTTTTGAAAATATCTTTTTAAAAATGTACTGTTTTGGGCTTCCCTGGTGGCGCAGTGGTTGAGAGTCTGCCTGCCGATGCAGGGGACACGGGTTCGTG
>NW_006793169.1:1080975-1082045 GCF_000442215.2 Lipotes vexillifer
TTTGATAAAGGAAAAACAAGTAAATGTTTTTAAAAAGGAATAAAATCAGGCGGTGGTCTTGTGTATAGAAACCTATCAAATGCTGGGGCTGAGGGGCCTTCAGCTCCCCGAGTCACCCTCTTCATTTGATAGACGAGGAGCCCAAAGTGTTTAGAACAGGAAGGCTCTGACTTCAGAAACACTCAGGAAAGGAGTCACAGCAAGAGGGAGGAGAGGCTGCTAAGGTCGCTCCCGCAAGGCTGAGCGCGTGGGAATGATGAGTATGTACGATTTGGGAGTCGGGGTTCAACAGAGTTGAGAGTCCCACGTGATGCTGGGTTTTGGAACAGTAATGAACGGAAACTTAGGAAAATTAGGAGACTAGAGATATGGTAGGGGGCACAGAATGAACATTTTTCCAGCACCTCCACATAAAAGGCTCATGTAAACTCACCTAATCTTCTAAGTAACTCAGAAAATACCAGCACTCCCATTTTACATTAAGGACACTGAGGTTAAAATAACTAGCATTGGGCTTCCCTGGTGGCGCAGTGGTTGAGAGTCCGCCTGCCGATGCAGGGGACACGGGTTCGTGCCCCAGTCCGGGAAGATCCCACGTGCCGCGGAGCGGCTGGGCCCGTGAGCCACGGCCGCTGAGCCTGCGCGTCCGGAGCCTGTGCCCCGCAACGGGAGAGGCCGCAACAGTGAGAGGCCCGCGTACCGCAAAAAAAGAAAACACAAAAAAACAAAAAACTAGCATTGGTCACGGATCTAGCAAGGAACAAGAGCTATGATCTGCTCTCTGGATGGTCTCCAAATCCTTCCTCTTTCTACCGTGCTACACATTTGCCTCCTTCGCTTTGTCTTCTGAGAGAAAGAAAGACCTCGATTCATACAGGTTACTTATCAACCAAGGCATCTGGAGTTTTGATGGCATCAAAGATCTCAACTGGTGAGTCAACGACGTTGGGGCAGCCCACAGTGAGCCCGGCACAAACTCCTCATCCATCCAGTGATGTATTCCTGGAACTGGAAAGGCCGGCTCTCCCCAAGCAGGGCAAGGGGACGCGGAGGAGGGGAAGAGTGGTAGT